>NW_027444229.1:0-231894 GCF_048569485.1 Anomaloglossus baeobatrachus
GAAGGGTTCTCAGTTGCCTCAGGTTCGTGAAAAATGCTATAGACAAATAATGCCCGGAGAAAAGGGGTTCATATACAGCGAATAATGGTAATACAAGGTACATGTGTCACATGTAATAGTATATATATATATATTGTACTAAGCTCTACACCAGAAATAGAAAGTAGTCCCTCTGCCTTCTGTCTAGGTGCCCTGAGTTATGTCCTGTAAACTGTCACAGCGACCCAGACACACATGTGTAGTAGGGGAATATCCCTGCTGAGATGCCAGTGCTAGAGCACTCGTTTGCTGTGGAGTTGAACGCTATGTGAGCAGTTCTTACCTTCAATGAGCAGAAGTCTCTTTTTTCAGATTTCAATATCTCTGTGGGTATCTGGCAGAAATATGGAATACTCTTTACTGCTAAGACCCTGTACACCACTCCCACTAAAGGGGGCTTTACACGCTGCGACATCGCTAATGCGGAGTCGTTGGGGTCACGGAATTTGTGACGCACATCCGGCCGCATTAGCGATGTTGCTGCGTGTGACACCGATGAGCGATTTTGCATCGTTGCAAAAACGTGCAAAATCGCTCATCGGTGACATGGGTCTCCATTCTCGGTTATCGTTACTGCAGCAGTAACGATTAGAGATGAGCGAACCGGTCGCGGTTCGGCTCGAGGTTGGTTCGCCGAACGGACCTCCCGTTCGAGTTCGGTTCGTCGAACGTTCGACGAACCGAACTCGAACTGCATAGGAAACAATGGCAGGCAATCACAAACACAGAAAAACACCTAGAAAACACCCTCAAAGGTGTCCAAAAGGTCACAAACAACTCACAACACATGGGAAAGTGACAAGGACATATACTCATGCGAAAACAAAAGAGCTGGACAAGGAAAAAGAGGAGGACACACAGATATATGAGTATATGCAAGGAAACATCGATTCCATTAATGTGCAACTTGAGCCCTGCTCATTCTTGGCTTCCAATCTTGATAAATTGCCTGAGCTCGCCACGTACGTCTTGGGGATCTTGTCGTGTCCTGCAGCCAGCGTTCTCTCGGAACCTGTCTTCAGTGCTGCTGTGGGTCTGCTGGCAGATAAGCACACGTGTCTGTCCACTGACAATGTGGACATGGCTCTCAGAGGACTTTTCTTCCCCTGGGTCAGCCAGGGGACGGGAAAGGCACGCGTATTTTTGAGAGTGCTTCATGCAAAGCATCTTTTTCTTTTTCAAAAGGGAGCTCAACCGATGCCAGTCAAGTGGGGTGTGTGTGGCCCAGTGAGTGGAAACGAGGGAGACTGTGGTTGGAGTCCCCTCGCTGTGTCTCTAAAAGAACCAAGATGAACAAGTCATGGCTCTCAGAGGACTTTTCTTCCCCTGGGTCAGCCAGGGGACGGGAAAGGCACGCGTATTTTTGAGAGTGCTTCATGCAAAGCATCTTTTTCTTTTTCAAAAGGGAGCTCAACCGATGCCAGTCAAGTGGGGTGTGTGTGGCCCAGTGAGTGGAAACGAGGGAGACTGTGGTTGGAGTCCCCTCGCTGTGTCTCTAAAAGAACCAAGATGAACAAGTCATGGCTCTCAGAGGACTTTTCTTCCCCTGGGTCAGCCAGGGGACGGGAAAGGCACGCGTATTTTTGAGAGTGCTTCATGCAAAGCATCTTTTTCTTTTTCAAAAGGGAGCTCAACCGATGCCAGTCAAGTGGGGTGTGTGTGGCCCAGTGAGTGGAAACGAGGGAGACTGTGGTTGGAGTCCCCTCGCTGTGTCTCTAAAAGAACCAAGATGAACAAGTCATGGCTCTCAGAGGACTTTTCTTCCCCTGGGTCAGCCAGGGGACGGGAAAGGCACGCGTATTTTTGAGAGTGCTTCATGCAAAGCATCTTTTTCTTTTTCAAAAGGGAGCTCAACCGATGCCAGTCAAGTGGGGTGTGTGTGGCCCAGTGAGTGGAAACGAGGGAGACTGTGGTTGGAGTCCCCTCGCTGTGTCTCTAAAAGAACCAAGATGAACAAGTCATGGCTCTCAGAGGACTTTTCTTCCCCTGGGTCAGCCAGGGGACGGGAAAGGCACGCGTATTTTTGAGAGTGCTTCATGCAAAGCATCTTTTTCTTTTTCAAAAGGGAGCTCAACCGATGCCAGTCAAGTGGGGTGTGTGTGGCCCAGTGAGTGGAAACGAGGGAGACTGTGGTTGGAGTCCCCTCGCTGTGTCTCTAAAAGAACCAAGATGAACAAGTCATGGCTCTCAGAGGACTTTTCTTCCCCTGGGTCAGCCAGGGGACGGGAAAGGCACGCGTATTTTTGAGAGTGCTTCATGCAAAGCATCTTTTTCTTTTTCAAAAGGGAGCTCAACCGATGCCAGTCAAGTGGGGTGTGTGTGGCCCAGTGAGTGGAAACGAGGGAGACTGTGGTTGGAGTCCCCTCGCTGTGTCTCTAAAAGAACCAAGATGAACAAGTCATGGCTCTCAGAGGACTTTTCTTCCCCTGGGTCAGCCAGGGGACGGGAAAGGCACGCGTATTTTTGAGAGTGCTTCATGCAAAGCATCTTTTTCTTTTTCAAAAGGGAGCTCAACCGATGCCAGTCAAGTGGGGTGTGTGTGGCCCAGTGAGTGGCAACGAGGGAGACTGTGGTTGGAGTCCCCTCGCTGTGTCTCTAAAAGAACCAAGATGAACAAGTCATGGCTCTCAGAGGACTTTTCTTCCCCTGGGTCAGCCAGGGGACGGGAAAGGCACGCGTATTTTTGAGAGTGCTTCATGCAAAGCATCTTTTTCTTTTTCAAAAGGGAGCTCAACCGATGCCAGTCAAGTGGGGTGTGTGTGGCCCAGTGAGTGGAAACGAGGGAGACTGTGGTTGGAGTCCCCTCGCTGTGTCTCTAAAAGAACCAAGATGAACAAGTCATGGCTCTCAGAGGACTTTTCTTCCCCTGGGTCAGCCAGGGGACGGGAAAGGCACGCGTATTTTTGAGAGTGCTTCATGCAAAGCATCTTTTTCTTTTTCAAAAGGGAGCTCAACCGATGCCAGTCAAGTGGGGTGTGTGTGGCCCAGTGAGTGGAAACGAGGGAGACTGTGGTTGGAGTCCCCTCGCTGTGTCTCTAAAAGAACCAAGATGAACAAGTCATGGCTCTCAGAGGACTTTTCTTCCCCTGGGTCAGCCAGGGGACGGGAAAGGCACGCGTATTTTTGAGAGTGCTTCATGCAAAGCATCTTTTTCTTTTTCAAAAGGGAGCTCAACCGATGCCAGTCAAGTGGGGTGTGTGTGGCCCAGTGAGTGGCAACGAGGGAGACTGTGGTTGGAGTCCCCTCGCTGTGTCTCTAAAAGAACCAAGATGAACAAGTCATGGCTCTCAGAGGACTTTTCTTCCCCTGGGTCAGCCAGGGGACGGGAAAGGCACGCGTATTTTTGAGAGTGCTTCATGCAAAGCATCTTTTTCTTTTTCAAAAGGGAGCTCAACCGATGCCAGTCAAGTGGGGTGTGTATGGCCCAGTGAGTGGCAACGAGGGAGACTGTGGTTGGAGTCCCCTCGCTGTGTCTCTAAAAGAACCAAGATGAACAAGTCATGGCTCTCAGAGGACTTTTCTTCCCCTAGGTCAGCCAGGGGACGGGAAAGGCACGCGTATTTTTGAGAGTGCTTCATGCAAAGCATCTTTTTCTTTTTCAAAAGGGAGCTCAACCGATGCCAGTCAAGTGGGGTGTGTGTGGCCCAGTGAGTGGAAACGAGGGAGACTGTGGTTGGAGTCCCCTCGCTGTGTCTCTAAAAGAACCAAGATGAACAAGTCATGGCTCTCAGAGGACTTTTCTTCCCCTGGGTCAGCCAGGGGACGGGAAAGGCACGCGTATTTTTGAGAGTGCTTCATGCAAAGCATCTTTTTCTTTTTCAAAAGGGAGCTCAACCGATGCCAGTCAAGTGGGGTGTGTGTGGCCCAGTGAGTGGCAACGAGGGAGACTGTGGTTGGAGTCCCCTCGCTGTGTCTCTAAAAGAACCAAGATGAACAAGTCATGGCTCTCAGAGGACTTTTCTTCCCCTGGGTCAGCCAGGGGACGGGAAAGGCACGCGTATTTTTGAGAGTGCTTCATGCAAAGCATCTTTTTCTTTTTCAAAAGGGAGCTCAACCGATGCCAGTCAAGTGGGGTGTGTGTGGCCCAGTGAGTGGAAACGAGGGAGACTGTGGTTGGAGTCCCCTCGCTGTGTCTCTAAAAGAACCAAGATGAACAAGTCATGGCTCTCAGAGGACTTTTCTTCCCCTGGGTCAGCCAGGGGACGGGAAAGGCACGCGTATTTTTGAGAGTGCTTCATGCAAAGCATCTTTTTCTTTTTCAAAAGGGAGCTCAACCGATGCCAGTCAAGTGGGGTGTGTGTGGCCCAGTGAGTGGAAACGAGGGAGACTGTGGTTGGAGTCCCCTCGCTGTGTCTCTAAAAGAACCAAGATGAACAAGTCATGGCTCTCAGAGGACTTTTCTTCCCCTGGGTCAGCCAGGGGACGGGAAAGGCACGCGTATTTTTGAGAGTGCTTCATGCAAAGCATCTTTTTCTTTTTCAAAAGGGAGCTCAACCGATGCCAGTCAAGTGGGGTGTGTGTGGCCCAGTGAGTGGAAACGAGGGAGACTGTGGTTGGAGTCCCCTCGCTGTGTCTCTAAAAGAACCAAGATGAACAAGTCATGGCTCTCAGAGGACTTTTCTTCCCCTGGGTCAGCCAGGGGACGGGAAAGGCACGCGTATTTTTGAGAGTGCTTCATGCAAAGCATCTTTTTCTTTTTCAAAAGGGAGCTCAACCGATGCCAGTCAAGTGGGGTGTGTGTGGCCCAGTGAGTGGAAACGAGGGAGACTGTGGTTGGAGTCCCCTCGCTGTGTCTCTAAAAGAACCAAGATGAACAAGTCATGGCTCTCAGAGGACTTTTCTTCCCCTGGGTCAGCCAGGGGACGGGAAAGGCACGCGTATTTTTGAGAGTGCTTCATGCAAAGCATCTTTTTCTTTTTCAAAAGGGAGCTCAACCGATGCCAGTCAAGTGGGGTGTGTGTGGCCCAGTGAGTGGCAACGAGGGAGACTGTGGTTGGAGTCCCCTCGCTGTGTTATACATGCTTTTAGAAGGGCATGACATGGCTTGGAGGTTGACTTTCATAAAATGCAAACTGTTGGCTACCAAAATGCTGCCTTTCCAACAACTGTGGTTATAGGCAATGAGGAACATACTGATGAAGATGAGACGCAGATACCCGATTGGGATGACAACTTAAATATTCGGTCAGGGCAAGAAGAGGCTCGGTCTGAGGGGGAGGGGAGTGCAAACACAACAATTGATGATGAAGTTCTAGATCCCACCTACTGTCAACCCCCAGTCAGGCACTCGAGGAGGTCAACAGAGGCGGTGGAGGAGGATGCAACCGACGACGAAATTACCTTGCGCCTTCCTGGACAGAGTCGGAGCACTGGTAGCACGTCTACAACTGCATCCTCAGCCACCACTCTGCCTATGAGCATTATTCGGGGTGCATCAACAGGTCGCATGGCCTCTAAGCCTTGCCTAGCCTGTTCCTTTTTTGACATAGAAAAAGATCGCCCAAATCATGTGATATGTAAAATTTGTCATGATTCTCTTAGTAGAGGTCAAAACCTCAGCAGTTTGACAACTTCTTCCATGAATCGTCACATGAATAAATATCATAGGTCCCGGTGGGAAGCTCACTGTGCTGCAATGCGGCCTAGCGGAGCGAACCATCCACCGCCCGCCCCTTCCAGTGCATCCGCGCGCTCTTCATCTTCTAGGACTGTGGGGACAGCTGTCACACCTGTTTTTCCACGCAAAACTTCCACCACTGTAACCGCAACAGGCAGTTTGCTTGGTAGGTCGTCAGTTGGTTTGGAAGGGGAAACAAGTGAGTGTGTACAGCTCTCTCAGACATCGATAGCACCTACGTTGGATGAAGGCAACATCATGTCTCCGCCTGCACTTTCCTCACAAAGCTGCATTTTTCCAGGGACACCCTACTCAACACCGTCTACACACAGCAGCCAGATCTCTGTCCCTCAGATGTGGTCAAATAAAAGGCCACTTCCTCCGACCCATGACAAAGCTAAGAGGTTGACTCTATCCCTCTGTAAGCTGTTGGCTACCGAAATGCTGCCTTTCCGCCTAGTGGACACACAGGATTTTAGAGACCTTATGTCTGTCGCTGTGCCCCAGTACCAGATGCCTAGTCGCCACTACTTCTCTAAGAAAGGTGTGCCCGCGCTACACCAGCATGTCGCACACAACATCACCGCTTCCTTGAGAAACTCTGTGTGTGAACGGGTGCATTTCACCACCGATACTTGGACCAGTAAGCATGGACAGGGACGTTACATGTCGCTGACTGGGCACTGGGTAACTATGTTGATAGATGGTGAAGGGTCTGCTGCACAAGTCTTGCCGTCCCCACGACTTGTGTGTCAATCCTCTGTCTGTCCAAGTTCCGCCACTGCTTCTGCATCCTCCACCTCATCTGGGTCCTCCACCTTCGCCCCAAGCCTGCCTGGTCAGGCCACCAGCGTTCTCACTGCGCAGAAGGAATCACGCACCCCTCATTACTATGCTGGCAGCAGAGCGCAACGGCATCAGGCGGTCTTTAGCTTGACATGTCTTGGGAATAAGAGTCACACAGCTGAGGAGTTGTGGTCAGCTCTGCGGTCCGAGTTTAATAAATGGTTGTCTCCACTCAACCTGCAGCCTGGTAAGGCCGTGTGCGACAATGCTGCAAACCTGGGTGCGGCCCTTCGCCTGGGCAAGGTGACACACGTGCCTTGTATGGCTCACGTGTTGAACCTTGTTGTCCAGCAATTTTTAACACACTATCCCGGCCTAGATGGCCTTCTGACCAGGGCACGTAAACTGTCTGCAGTGCTCACTTCCGCCGTTCAACCGCCGCAGCTGAGCGACTTGCATCGCTCCAGAAGTCTTTCGGCCTGCCGGTTCATCGCCTGAAATGCGATGTGGCGACACGCTGGAATTCAACTCTCCACATGTTACAGCGACTGTGGCAGCACCGGCGAGCCCTGGTGCAATACGTCATGATGTATAGCCTGGGCCAACGAGATGCAGAAGTGGGGCAGATCACCCTGATGGAGTGATCTCAGATCAAGGACCTATGCACCGTTCTGCACAGTTTCGACATGGCGACGAATATGTTTAGCGCTGACAATGCCATTATCAGCATGACGATTACAGTCATTTACATGCTGGAGCACACGCTAAACACTATTCGGAGTCAGGGGGTGGGACAACAGGAAGGGGAGGAACTACAGGAGGATTCATATGCGCAAGACACAACAACATCACCAAGGTCCAGACGTTCATCATCACCAACGCGGCAGGCATGGGACCATGGGGGACAGGGATCAACAAGGGCGCATGGTAGCAGGCGAGATGTTGAGGAAGGTGCAGGAGGACATGAAGATATGGAGGACGAACTGTCCATGGACATGGAAGACTCAGCGGATGAGGGAGACCTTGGTCAAAATTCAGTTGAAAGAGGTTGGGGGGAGATGTCAGAGGAAGAAAGAACGGTTAGCACCTCTATGCCACAAACACAGCGTGGACTTGGTCCGCATGGCTGCGCAAGACACATGAGTGCCTTCTTGTTGCACTACCTCCAACATGACCCTCGGATTGTCAAAATTAGAAGTGATGATGACTACTGGCTTGCCACACTATTAGATCCCCGGGACAAGTCCAAATTTTGTGACATAATTCCACCCATAGAAAGGGACGCACGTATGCTGGAGTATCAGCATAAGCTGTTACTCGATCTTAGCTCGGCTTTTACACCAAACAACCGTGCAGGTGAAGGGAGTGATTCTCCCAGTTGTAACTTGACAAACATGGGACGGCATCGTCATCTTCAACAGTCTACCCGTACCAGTAGGACCGTATCTGGTGCTGGTAACAGCAATTTTATGGAATATTTTCATAATTTTTTTAGACCCTCCTTTGCAAGGCCACCAGAGACAACAAGTCTGACACATAGTCAACGGATGGAGAGGATGATACAGGAGTATCTCCAAATGAACATCGATGCAATGACTTTGCAAATGGAGCCTTGCTCCTTTTGGGCTTCAAATCTAGAAAAATTGACAGAGCTCTCCAGTTACGCCTTGGAGATTTTGTCGTGTGCAGCTGCCAGCGTTGTCTCTGAACGTGTCTTCTTCAGTGCTGCTGGGTGTGTGCTGACAGATAAGCGCACGCGTCTGTCCAGTGACAATGTGGACACACTGACGTTCATCAAAATGAACAAGTCATGGATCCAGAAGGAATTTACTACCCCTGTGTCATCCTGGGGAGAGTAAATGCTTGTGGATTTGGAATGTGCTTGATGCAAATCAAAACATCCTGTTTGCAACTAGGGCACAAGTGCTGCCACTGATGGGGTGTCTGTGTGCCCAATGTTGGGAAAAAAGGTAGACTCCGCTTGGAGTAACCCTTGCTTGATGTGTTTTTTAAAAATGATACAAGATGAACAGATCTGAAGGCAAGATGAAGGCAACATCATGTCTCCGCCTGCACTTTTCTCACAAACCTGCATTTTTCCAGGGACACCCTACTCAACACCGTCTACAGACAGCAGCCAGATCTCTTTCCCTCAGATGTGGTCAAATAAAAGGCCACTTACTGCGACCCATGACAAAGCTAAGTGGTTGACTCTATCCCTCTGTAAGCTGTTGGCTACCGAAATGCTGCCTTTACGCATAGTGGTGTGAAGCCCCACAGGTGTAGTGTCGGTGCATTACCTTCAGGGACTCCACTCGGCTGGATCTGGTCACAGGTAGGAGATCTTCTTCTTGATTGTCGTGACGCCACTCTCAGTATTGCGGTCAGTGGGGACCGCCACTGCAGGTTGAGGGACGCCTGGGGCTGATGGTGAGTGCAGTTAGTTGGAATAGCCTCCTGAGAGTGAGGCAAGCCCCAGGGCCCTGTGTAGGTGCGTAGTACCACAAGGCGCAGAATAACTCCACACAGGCAGAATGTCTTTCAGGGTTTTTACTCACTTCAGGTGGCAGGGTGAGTAACCCGGGCGTAGCTGGGATGAACCAGGCGGGAACCAGGTGTCCTTCAGGCTGACTTGTGAGGGTGACTACTAACTCGCCTTCCTTAGCCCTTGGTGGTTTGGGGTGACCCCGACTTTGAGTCCCTATGGGGGTCACCCAGGGAAGTTGCTGAAGCCTCACTCCCCTTCGTTTGCCGTGTGCTTGTTGCCTGGACCAGCTCACTCCAGCTGCTTGCCTCCTGTGAGCTATGGGCCCTAACTGTGGCTACGTGGCTGCGGCTTTTGTGGTGTTGTGGCGTGGGCTTTGAGAGCCCCACACCGGCAGGTTTAGCAAAAGAAAGCTGGATCTATCTCCGCTTCGGGATCTGCCGCCCGTTTGGGCCTGGTTCTCCCTAGCAGTCTCCTTACTTCCCACTCTGTGCTCTCTCTCTAGCTGGAGATGGGTTTCGGGTAGCACTCCTAGGTGACCGTTCTCCCCCGTCGGTAGCCACTGCGCGGACGCTGTCAGACTCCAGCAGCCCAGGGGAAGGGGTCAGCTCTCCTCGGAGCTCCCTGGACTCTGCCCTGAACTGGCTCACTGCTCCTCCTCTCCTGTTCTTGCCTACGCCACCTAGCAACCAGATTCTCTTACCACACCCCTTGAGAGGAGATGGAGGCTTTTGGCCCCCTCCACTATTCCAGTGAAGGTGAAGGCTTTTCCCCCTCCTGGGATCCCCAGGGGTCCTCTCATGGGTACATGTGTGAGACCTGATCACTATGCGCCTGTGTTCCACACCCCGGTCAGCCTTCTGGATTACCTGTGTTGTACTGTCCCCAGCATGGGTGCAGTACTCAGTGGTGCCTGACCAGGTCAGGGGCGCCACATTCCCCCTTAGTTATCACCAGCACGTCCTCGGGCTGCAAGACAACATTTTAAAATGCATAAAACATTAAAACATGTAAAACATTTTTTAAAAGCACCAGGTACCATACATCACCACCCTCCACCCACAAGTCCGTTAACCCACCCAAAACCCTTTCACGTTGGCCGCGACTTCAGCCACTTCTGGCAGGATGTAGAGGCGGCTTACATGGGCTGGTGGTTTCAGGGTATACCTGGCCTGGTGGATCCGCGCCTTCAGCCTCTTCTGGCAGGATGCAGAGGCGGCCTCCACAGTTGGTGCTGACCAGGTACCCTCTTTGTGGTGGAGAGCCAGGCCCCATAAACAGGCATGCTCTCTGGTCGCAGGTGAGCCAAGGCCCTATATACGGACGGGCTCCTCCTGGTTGCAGACGAGCCAAGCCCCTAAACAGGCTGACTCTGGTGGCGGTGGTGCCCTCTGGTGTAACTATTTACACTGCGAGAGTTTGTGGCTATAGCCAGTTCATAGCCTTAAGGTTCATTTCTCACATCAGTTTATGTGGGCACATACTTGAACTTTTAAAACGTTGCAAAACAAACTTTCCAAACTGGTCAAAACTTGCTGTACTTTACTTAAACTTAGGCAGATTCCTCTTCACCAGGGCTTGGGCCTGTAGGGCTGCGGCACCTGTTGCTTTCTTGACCTTTTTCCTCATCTGTAGTTGTCTCTTCAGTAGGTTCTTTGTCTTTTCTTTCTTTATGGCTGTCTTTCCTTTCTTCTTTGGGACATGGTACTACATCTAGGGCATACCAGCCTCTTTCGCCTCGATGCATAGTAAACTGTACGGAGTCTCCTGTACGCAGGTTCCTTCCAGGATGTCCTCTGGGCAGATTAGCTCTGACGTCTCTTCTGTTGACGAAGATACCTTCTTTTATACCAGGTGCTACGATGAACCCATATCCTGACTTGAGGCTGAAGTCCTCCACTACTCCTCTGCAAAGGGGTCCTCTGACCTGTGCTTTGGCTCTTCTCAGGAACCGTTTTTCTTGTAGGTCTCTGGCCGTGACTTCTCTCTGCTCTGGGGATGGCGGTGCAGGGAAAGACTGGGTTCTACTGCGGCGCTGTATCTTGCGGACTGGATTCTGTGAAGTGCAGCTTACAAGCTCCCAGGTAGGGCGGTTGGGCAGGTCTTCTTCAGCAGGAGGTGTCAGGTCTTCCTCGTCCCAGCGGGAATATGGCAGCATCTCCGGCTCTGGGACTAGCACTGCTGCTGGCTCCGGGGGCAACTCCTCAGCTTCTTGCCCTCCTCTCCCCCTTAGTTCTTCGCTGCACTCTGGTCGTGGCAGCGCCGGGGATGAGTGTTCCTCAGCTGGCCCAGGCGGTGGACTCTTCAGCGTGGTTGCTGCAGGGGTTGCCTTAGGGGTGTGCGGAGGGAGCATGTATCTGTCCACCATCTCCTGTGGGAACTTGGCCTCCAGGTCAGCCTTCAGCTGCCAGTATGCAGAGTCTTCACCTATTAGGGATTTCCTAGTAGGGACTTCCTTAGGCTGGGGAGCGGTGTCTGCTCTGGCCTTGCAGGCCGGGGAAAATGGTGATGCAATCTCTTGGCGGGCCGCGCCTGGCATGGTGGCGGCCTGGTCTTGGCGGGCCGCGCCCTGTATGGCGGCGGCCTGGTCTTGGCGGGCCGCGCCCTGTATGGCGGCGGCCTGGTCTTGGCGGGCCGCGCCCTGTATGGCGGCGGCCTGGTCTTGGCGGGCCGCGCCCTGTATGGCGGCGGCCTGGTCTTGGCGGGCCGCGCCCTGTATGGCGGCGGCCTGGATCGGCGTCGCAGCTGCGATGGGATCTGTGCAGGCTGGGCTGGGCGTCGCTGCAGGGACCGGGTCTTGGTGGGCCGAGCAGGGCATCGCTGCGGCGGCCGGGGCTTGGCGGGCCGAGCAGGGCATCGCTGCGGCGGCCGGGGCTTGGCGGGCCGAGCAGGGCATCGCTGCGGCGGCCGGGGCTTGGCGGGCCGAGCAGGGCATCGCTGCGGCGGCCGGGGCTTGGCGGGCCGCACCTGGCATGGCTGCGGCCTGGCTCAGCGTCGCCGCGCCGGGCGCCTCTTCTGGGACCGCGATCGTAGCAGCAGGGGTTGGAGCACTTGCGCTGGCCGTGGCAACTCTGGACTCACCCATCAGTGGCACCATCGGGATCTGAGTCGTCGCCGCTCGATCTGGCAGGCGTCGCGCGGCTCCCTCCTCGTAGGTCCGAACCGCCGCAGCCATCTCCAGAAGCTCCGTGCGTCCCTCACTGAGCTGTCGCATGATCCTGGCCTCCAGCTGATCGCAGAAGATAGCAAGCTCCCGGCACCACCAGGCAGCAGAGCCTGGTTCTGGGTATCCACGTCCGGACTCCATCTCTTCTCTCTGCAGCAGCAGGCTTGTGGCTCTCTTTCCTTCCCGCCGTCTCTGGACGCCTCCGCTCTCATCACTAGCGAGGTCAGAACTCTGCAGGGGATCTCTGGGTAGCCACTCCTCTTCGTGGGCGGTAACTTCTTCCAGCGCGGGCTGCTGTTGTTTTTCAGCGCGCTTTTCATGGTGGCAATATGGCGGCGCTTCCAATTTTTCAAGCGGACCGCCCAGGCACATGGTCACCTGTCTGAACAGGTCTAGTCCTTATCCTGTTCGTGACGCCAGATGTGAAGCCCCACAGGTGTAGTGTCGGTGCATTACCTTCAGGGACTCCACTCGGCTGGATCTGGTCACAGGTAGGAGATCTTCTTCTTGATTGTCGTGACGCCACTCTCAGTATTGCGGTCAGTGGGGACCGCCACTGCAGGTTGAGGGACGCCTGGGGCTGATGGTGAGTGCAGTTAGTTGGAATAGCCTCCTGAGAGTGAGGCAAGCCCCAGGGCCCTGTGTAGGTGTGTAGTACCACAAGGCGCAGAATAACTCCACACAGGCAGAATGTCTTTCAGGGTTTTTACTCACTTCAGGTGGCAGGGTGAGTAACCCGGGCGTAGCTGGGATGAACCAGGCGGGAACCAGGTGTCCTTCAGGCTGACTTGTGAGGGTGACTACTAACTCGCCTTCCTTAGCCCTTGGTGGTTTGGGGTGACCCCGACTTTGAGTCCCTATGGGGGTCACCCAGGGAAGTTGCTGAAGCCTCACTCCCCTTCGTTTGCCGTGTGCTTGTTGCCTGGACCAGCTCACTCCAGCTGCTTGCCTCCTGTGAGCTATGGGCCCTAACTGTGGCTACGTGGCTGCGGCTTTTGTGGTGTTGTGGCGTGGGCTTTGAGAGCCCCACACCGGCAGGTTTAGCAAAAGAAAGCTGGATCTATCTCCGCTTCGGGATCTGCCGCCCGTTTGGGCCTGGTTCTCCCTAGCAGTCTCCTTACTTCCCACTCTGTGCTCTCTCTCTAGCTGGAGATGGGTTTCGGGTAGCACTCCTAGGTGACCGTTCTCCCCCGTCGGTAGCCACTGCGCGGACGCTGTCAGACTCCAGCAGCCCAGGGGAAGGGGTCAGCTCTCCTCAGAGCTCCCTGGACTCTGCCCTGAACTGGCTCACTGCTCCTCCTCTCCTGTTCTTGCCTACGCCACCTAGCAACCAGATTCTCTTACCACACCCCTTGAGAGGAGATGGAGGCTTTTGGCCCCCTCCACTATTCCAGTGAAGGTGAAGGCTTTTCCCCCTCCTGGGATCCCCAGGGGTCCTCTCATGGGTACATGTGTGAGACCTGATCACTATGCGCCTGTGTTCCACACCCCGGTCAGCCTTCTGGATTACCTGTGTTGTACTGTCCCCAGCATGGGTGCAGTACTCAGTGGTGCCTGACCAGGTCAGGGGCGCCACAGTGGACACACAGGATTTTACAGACCTTATGTCTGTCGCTGTGCCCCAGTACCACATGCCCAATCACCACTGCTTCTCCAAGAAAAGCATGCCCGCGCTACACCAGCATGTCGCACACAACATCACCACTTCCTTGAGAAAATCTGTGTGCGACAGGGTGCATTTCAACACAGATACTTGGACCAGTAAGCATAGACAGGGTCATTACATGTCACTGACTGGGCACTGGCAAACTATGGTGAGAGATGGAGAAGGGTCTGCTGTACAAGTCTTGCCGTCCCCACGAGTTGTTTCAATCCTTGTTCTGTATGTAGAAGTTAATACACTGCTTCTGCCTCTTCAACCTCGTGTGGGTCCTCTACCTTGGCGCAAACCCTGTGTGGTCAGGCCACCCTTCCTTGCAACTGCGCACAAGGACTACCACACACCTCCTTACTATGCTGGCAGCAGAGCTCAATGCCATCAGGCGGTCAAAGCTTTACTTTGAAATGTATGGGAAATGTGAGTCACACCGCTATTACAGAGAATAGTAGTCAGGCAGGGTCAAAACATTAATTGAGGAACAGGAACAGAATGGGACGGCCAGGAAAGAATCAGAAAACAAGCAGAGTTGAAATGCGTATCGGCCAACAAGGTACATAAACAGCAAGCAGGAAAAGTAGTCAGGTAACAAGCACACAAAATCATAAAACTGAACTGGGGGTAAAATTAACCAGAGGTTCATAGCTATGTCTGGCAGTGGTCTGCAGACAGGATGGGCATAAAAAAGGGTGTGGTGTCTTCCCATTGGTTGTAGCTGAATGATGGTATTTCATCTGTGAGATACCCACCAGCTACATTCAGCCAGAGATTCTGCATCTGTCAAGGTAATGCAGCCCAGTGGGTGAGCATAACCTGCGTCCACCTGCGCCGCTGGCATCGACTACTCTCACATCATCAGCACTATTCATGAAAGGAACACGTTGTCACCTGGCAACCGGAGTACAAATTGACGGAGCGGACTACGTTGGTGACTTAACAGCCGTGTGCGGCAATGATGCAAACCTGGCTGCGGGCCATCCTCAGGGCAATGTGACACACGTGCCTTTTAGGGCTCACGTGTTGAACCGAATTCGCCAGCAATTTTTAAAACACCATCACGGCCTACATGGCCTTGTGCAGTGGGCACGCTCGCTATGTGCTCACTTCCATCGTGCGCACACAGCAGCTCAACAACTTTCATCACTCCGGAAGTCTTAGGGTCTGGCAGTTAAACGCCGTAAATGCGATGTTTCGACACGCAGGAATTGGAATCTGCACATGTTGCAGCGTGTGTGGCAGCACCGCAGAGCCCTGCTGAAATACGGTAAGACATATAGCCTGGGATAACTTGATCCAGAGGTGGTGCAGATCACGCTGCTGGAGTGGTGTCAGATCAAGGACCTATGCACCCTGCTACACAGTTTTGAAATGTCGACGAAGATGTTTAGCACTGGCAATGTCATTCTCAGCGTGACAATTCTGGTCATCTACATGATGGAGCACACTGTAATTATTATTCTGAGTCAGGTGTTGGGACAAGAGGAAGGGGAGGAAGTACAGGAGGAGTCATATGCGGAAGGGATAACAAGATCTACGAGGTCCAGATGGTCAGCGGCACCTATGCGGCATTCATGGTGAGGGAGAGGGATTAACAAGGGCGCATAGTATCAGCAAAAAGTGTTGATGAAAGTGCAGGAGCCCATGAAGAAATGGAGGACGAACTGGCGATGGGCATGGAAGACTCAGCAGATGAGTGAGAGCTTGCTCACATTTCGGTTGTGCGAGGTTGTGGGTAGAGGGCAGAGGAAGGATGCACGATTCTCACCTCTCTGCCACCAACACACCAAGGACTTGGTCCTCCTGGATGCACAAGACACATGAGCGCCTTCTTGCTGCACTACCTACATGACCCTCGGATTGTATGAATTTGAACTAATCCTGAATACTGGGTTGCCACACTGTTAGATCCCCGGTACAAGACAAAATTTGGCGAACTAATTCCTGCCATAGAAATAGACGCACGTATACAGGAGTATCTGCAGAATGTGGTACGCAATCTTAGATCTACTTGTCCACTAAACACCAGTGCTGCACAGAGTGAATCTCAACGCTTTGTCATGGATAGGAGGAAATGGTCTTTTACTTGTCCACATCGGAGGGACCGAGGGATGGCTGCTGTGCTGAGATGGCGTTGAGTACGGTGTCCCTGCACAGTTGCACTTTTGGTCATATCCCAAAATGAGTTGAAAAAGGACAGATGCTGTTGGAAAGGGGAACAGGTGTGTTGGAAAGGGGAAAAAAGTTTTGGTCCGTGGATTTGGTGGTTAAGCAACTGTAACATTTGCTGAAGAAACAACATCTGTTACAGTGGGACTGGCAGATTTGGATAAAGTGGTATATAATCTGTGACCGCTATATAACGAAAATTAATAAGAAAAGAAAGAGAAAGGTATATATCCCCATCAGCAGTCAGTGTCCACCGTGCTCCCAGTTGGAAAAGGAGAGGTTGGCAACTTGAAGGTTTGGTGGAGGATACAGAGCTGTGTGGCTATGAAACTAATAGTAGCCTGAACCGAGTTAGACGCCATTCGGATCTGGAGACTGTGAGCCCTGTTAGCGTCACAGGGTCCACATGCCCACCCAGCCCAGGAACTCCCTGTTAACAACACAGGGGCCATTGAGTACGCTGACCGTGTGCGTAGGGGCCACACCTGTGGACAGCAGGCGCATCAGCAGCAGCAGGCCTGTTAATGCCACTGGGCTGCACAAGCAGGACTGTTAGGACAGGAGCTGGTCTTAACCGTTCTGCGTTACCAACTGTGGTGGTGGCCTGCATCCACCACCCGATCCCTGCCTACCTCTGGCCTAAAGCCGCAATGGGTTCAACACATGGAGGTGTGCTCTTTCGGAGCATAATAGAAGACTGCGCACCTCCTTGTTGGCTCCAGCCCCTTTTATAACCTGGGTCCGCCCCAAACCAGGGTGAACCACAATGCACCTCCTGGAGACAAAAGTAGAGTGACACGTCATGAGTGGCATAACTAGCGTCCTATTTGGAAACGCAACTTCAATGATGACCTCATGGCTGCCATGACCCAAACACCTCACCAGTCATCGTCTGAGCATCAATAATGCGGTGACAAGTCATAGGTGTGGGCCTCTGCAAGCCATTTGGGAGGACACCTGATGCCCTGTGGTCTATATGGGACCCCCACATCAGGGCCAGGGCCAAAGAGTTCATTACCGGACCTAGTCTCTGATGCAGGAAGTGCCTGAGCATGCTCAGTAGCATGAAATACAGTCTCTGAAAAAAGACTATCAGCTTTAGCATGGTGTCTATGCCCAAAACAGGACTTAGACCCGGCACGGAATGCAAGCACCTGTGCAAAGAGGCTTTTCACACTTAGTGTGGGAGCATGCGCTGTATCCCGAAATGAAAACTTAGCGTCAGGAATGGCACAGTCAGGCTGAGCATACTCACTAGGCGAAACACTGTAATTATGCTGCAGCTGGGGTACATCGGCACACGCATGCGCACTAGCTGCCTCTCCACACTTAGACGTGGAGGGGAAATTTGTCTTGGAGATGCTGTCTATGAACAGAAGGAAAAGCTAAAGGAAGCCTGACTTTCTATCCCTCCGAATTATGAAATGCAGCAATGAATTCCATGAGTTTGCTATAACATTAGCGTAGCAAAATGTGCATGAGGGTGTGATGTAGAGGTGCTAGAAATAGCTTGTCACCAGTGGGGCACTAATGGAATACAACAGCCAGTTCTATGATGCCACAAAATGGCAGTATTTTGTGCTATCATTATAGCTTATTAAAAACAGAGCACGAGGTTGTCATGCAGAGGTGCTGCACATAGATTTGCAGTAGTGTGAATTGACAAAAGTACAATAGCCACGTTTAGGATACAACTAGGTACAGTGAGTGTTTGCTAGTAAAATTGCTTAGTTTAAAAAAGTTGTAGTGTGCAATGCAGGCAGACGTGCTATGCAAATGTCTTTGCACTAGTGGGACTATAGCAAAGCCCAATAGCCACGTATAGGATGCCACTAGGTACACTGAGTGTGTGCTAGTATAATGGCTTCGTTATAATTTGTTGGAGTGTGCAACGCAGGCAGATGCGCTCTGCAAATGTCTTGGCACTAGTGGGACTATAGCAAAGTCCAATAGCCACGTATAGGATGCCACTAGGTACACTGTGTGTTTGCTAGTATAATGGATGAGTTTAAAAAAGTTAGAGTGTGCAATGCAGGCAGACGTGCTGCAAATAACGTTCCAATACTGTGAACTGACAAAAGTACAATAGCCACGTTTAGGATACAACTAGGTACAGTGAGTGTTTGCTAGTATAATGGCTGAGTTTAAAAAAGTTAGAGTGTGCAATGCAGGCAGACGTGCTGCAAATAACGTTCCAATACTGTGAATTGACAAAAGTACAATAGCCACGTTTAGGATGCCACTAGGTACACTGACTGTTTGCTAGTATAATGGCTGAGTTTAAAAAAGTTAGAGTGTGCAATGCAGGCAGACGTGCTGCAAATAACGTTCCAATACTGTGAATTGACAAAAGTACAATAGCCACGTATAGGATGCCACTAGGTACACTGACTGTTTGCTAGTATAATGGCTGAGTTTAAAAAAGTTAGAGTGTGCAATGCAGGCAGACGTGCTGCAAATAACGTTCCAATACTGTGAATTGACAAAAGTACAATAGCCACGTTTAGGATGCCACTAGGTACAGTGAGTGTTTGCTAGTATAATGGCTGAGTTTAAAAAAGTTAGAGTGTGCAATGCAGGCAGACGTGCTGCAAATAACGTTCCAATACTGTGAATTGACAAAAGTACAATAGCCACGTTTAGGATGCCACTAGGTACACTGACTGTTTGCTAGTATAATGGCTGAGTTTAAAAAACTTGGAGTGTGCAATGCAGGCAGATGTGCTCTGCAAATGTCTTGGCACTAGTGGGACTATAGCAAAGTCCAATAGCCACGTATAGGATGCCACTAGGTACACTGACTGTTTGGTAGTATAATGGCTGAGTTTAAAAAAGTTAGAGTGTGCAATGCAGGCAGACGTGCTGCAAATAACGTTCCAATACTGTGAATTGACAAAAGTACAATAGCCACGTTTAGGATGCCACTAGGTACACTGACTGTTTGCTAGTATAATGGCTGAGTTTAAAAAAGTTAGAGTGTGCAATGCAGGCAGACGTGCTGCAAATAACGTTCCAATACTGTGAATTGACAAAAGTACAATAGCCACGTATAGGATGCCACTAGGTACACTGACTGTTTGCTAGTATAATGGCTGAGTTTAAAAAAGTTAGAGTGTGCAATGCAGGCAGACGTGCTGCAAATAACGTTCCAATACTGTGAATTGACAAAAGTACAATAGCCACGTTTAGGATGCCACTAGGTACACTGACTGTTTGCTAGTATAATGGCTGAGTTTAAAAAAGTTAGAGTGTGCAATGCAGGCAGACGTGCTGCAAATAACGTTCCAATACTGTGAATTGACAAAAGTACAATAGCCACGTTTAGGATGCCACTAGGTACAGTGAGTGTTTGCTAGTATAATGGCTGAGTTTAAAAAAGTTAGCGTGTGCAATGCAGGCAGACGTGCTGCAAATAACGTTCCAATACTGTGAATTGACAAAAGTACAATAGCCACGTTTAGGATGCCACTAGGTACACTGACTGTTTGCTAGTATAATGGCTGAGTTTAAAAAACTTGGAGTGTGCAATGCAGGCAGATGTGCTCTGCAAATGTCTTGGCACTAGTGGGACTATAGCAAAGTCCAATAGCCACGTATAGGATGCCACTAGGTACACTGACTGTTTGGTAGTATAATGGCTGAGTTTAAAAAAGTTAGAGTGTGCAATGCAGGCAGACGTGCTGCAAATAACGTTCCAATACTGTGAATTGACAAAAGTACAATAGCCACGTTTAGGATGCCACTAGGTACACTGACTGTTTGCTAGTATAATGGCTGAGTTTAAAAAACTTGGAGTGTGCAATGCAGGCAGATGTGCTCTGCAAATGTCTTGGCACTAGTGGGACTATAGCAAAGTACAATAGCCACGTTTAGGATGCCACTAGGTACACTGACTGTTTGCTAGTATAATGGCTGAGTTTAAAAAAGTTAGAGTGTGCAATGCAGGCAGACGTGCTGCAAATAACGTTCCAATACTGTGAATTGACAAAAGTACAATAGCCACGTATAGGATGCCACTAGGTACACTGACTGTTTGCTAGTATAATGACTGAGTTTAAAAAAGTTAGAGTGTGCAATGCAGGCAGACGTGCTGCAAATAACGTTCCAATACTGTGAATTGACAAAAGTACAATAGCCACGTTTAGGATGCCACTAGGTACAGTGAGTGTTTGCTAGTATAATGGCTGAGTTTAAAAAAGTTAGAGTGTGCAATGCAGGCAGACGTGCTGCAAATAACGTTCCAATACTGTGAATTGACAAAAGTACAATAGCCACGTTTAGGATACAACTAGGTACAGTGAGTGTTTGCTAGTATAATGGCTGAGTTTAAAAAAGTTAGAGTGTGCAATGCAGGCAGACGTGCTGCAAATAAGGTTCCAATACTGTGAATTGACAAAAGTACAATAGCCACGTTTAGGATGCCACTAGGTACAGTGAGTGTTTGCTAGTATAATGGCTGAGTTTAAAAAAGTTAGAGTGTGCAATGCAGGCAGACGTGCTGCAAATAACGTTCCAATACTGTGAATTGACAAAAGTACAATAGCCACGTTTAGGATGCCACTAGGTACACTGACTGTTTGCTAGTATAATGGCTGAGTTTAAAAAAGTTAGAGTGTGCAATGCAGGCAGACGTGCTGCAAATAACGTTCCAATACTGTGAATTGACAAAAGTACAATAGCCACGTTTAGGATGCCACTAGGTACACTGACTGTTTGCTAGTATAATGGCTGAGTTTAAAAAACTTGGAGTGTGCAATGCAGGCAGATGTGCTCTGCAAATGTCTTGGCACTAGTGGGACTATAGCAAAGTCCAATAGCCACGTATAGGATGCCACTAGGTACACTGAGTGTGTGCTAGTATAATGGCTTCGTTATAATTAGTTGGAGTGTGCAACGCAGGCAGATGCGCTCTGCAAATGTCTTGGCACTAGTGGGACTATAGCAAAGTCCAATAGCCACGTATAGGATGCCACTAGGTACACTGAGTGTTTGCTAGTATAATGGCTTCGTTATAATTAGTTGGAGTGTGCAACGCAGGCAGATGCGCTCTGCAAATGTCTTGGCCCTAGTGGGACTATAGCAAAGTCCAATAGCCACGTATAGGATGCCACTAGGTACACTGAGTGTTTGCTAGTATAATGGCTTCGTTATAATTTGTTGGAGTGTGCAACGCAGGCAGATGCGCTCTGCAAATGTCTTGGCACTAGTGGGACTATAGCAAAGTCCAATAGCCACGTATAGGATGCCACTAGGTACACTGAGTGTTTGCTAGTATAATGGCTTCGTTATAATTTGTTGGAGTGTGCAACGCAGGCAGATGCGCTCTGCAAATGTCTTGGCACTAGTGGGACTATAGCAAAGTCCAATAGCCACGTATAGGATGCCACTAGGTACACTGAGTGTTTGCTAGTATAATGGCTTCGTTATAATTAGTTGGAGTGTGCAACGCAGGCAGATGCGCTCTGCAAATGTCTTGGCACTAGTGGGACTATAGCAAAGTCCAATAGCCACGTATAGGATGCCACTAGGTACACTGAGTGTTTGCTAGTATAATGGCTGAGTTTAAAAAACTTGGAGTGTGCAATGCAGGCAGATGTGCTCTGCTAATGTCTTTGCACTAGTGGGACTATAGCAAAGTCCAATAGCCACGTATAGGATGCCACTAGGTACACTGAGTGTTTGCTAGTATAATTGCTTAGTTTAAAAAAGTTGGAGTGTGCAATGCAGGCAGATGTGCTCTGCAAATGTCTTTGCACTAGTGGGACTATAGCAAAGTCCAATAGCCACGTATAGGATGCCACTAGGTACACTGAGTGTGTGCTAGTATAATGGCTTCGTTATAATTAGTTGGAGTGTGCAACGCAGGCAGATGCGCTCTGCAAATGTCTTGGCACTAGTGGGACTATAGCAAAGTCCAATAGCCACGTATAGGATGCCACTAGGTACACTGAGTGTTTGCTAGTATAATGGCTTCGTTATAATTAGTTGGAGTGTGCAACGCAGGCAGATGCGCTCTGCAAATGTCTTGGCACTAGTGGGACTATAGCAAAGTCCAATAGCCACGTATAGGATGCCACTAGGTACACTGAGTGTTTGCTAGTATAATGGCTTCGTTATAATTTGTTGGAGTGTGCAACGCAGGCAGATGCGCTCTGCAAATGTCTTGGCACTAGTGGGACTATAGCAAAGTCCAATAGCCACGTATAGGATGCCACTAGGTACACTGAGTGTTTGCTAGTAAAATTGCTTAGTTTAAAAAACTTGGAGTGTGCAATGCAGGCAGATGTGCTCTGCAAATGTCTTTGCACTAGTGGGACTATAGCAAAGTCCAATAGCCACAGATAGGATGCCACTAGGTACACTGAGTGTTTGCTAGTATAATGGCTTACTTAGAATGAGTTGGAGTGTGCAGAGGACAAGAGGGTACAGTGGCAGGATTGTGGTGCTCTGGGTAGAGGAATGGAAGCCTGCCTTTCTATTCCCTCCTAATGGTGAAATGCAGGGAGGAAATCCCTGACCTGGGCTACACAGACGCTGTTGCTGTTTGCAGGACCTGTCACCTATGGCTCTCTGACCCTGCCGGTACGAGCCCTTAAAATGACTGCTAGAATGTGCTCTCCCTAAGCTGTCTAACGCTGTGTATGCAGCGCATACAGCTGTATCGGCGATAGGACAAAGGACGGAACTGCGACAGTGATGTCTGACACCAAAGACGCAGAAGGCAGATAATGGCGATCGTGAAGAAAATGTCCGGTTTTATAATGCAGGGACATGTGACATGCAGATCCTATCACACATGCCGTTGCTTCTCTGCCTCAAAGTCCACTTAGGTGTGTGTGTGTCTGTGATTGGCTGACATGCTGGCCAGCCCCACAAGACGCGCGCGCTTAGGGAAGGAAGACAAGAAAAAAAAAAAAAAAAATGGCGATCGCCATTATAGAAACAGCAGTGATCTGAAGGCGCTGTTCACGCACACTATACACTGAAATGTGATAATAGTTTGATTCACAGAGTGACTTACACTATTACAGCAGAAACCAAGCTAAGATTTAGCTGTTTTTTGGCTGCTAGAACCGTTCTCGAACGTTTCTAGAACTATCGAGCTTTTGCAAAAAGCTCGAGTTCTAGTTCGATCTAGAACATGCCCCAAAATCACTTGAGCCTAGAACTGGAGAACCACAAACCACGAACCGCGCTCAACTCTAGTAACGATGTAGTTCGTCGCTCCCGCGGCAGCACACATCACTCCGTGTGACACCGCAGAAACGAGGAACCTCTCCTTACCTGCCTCCCAGCCGCTATGAGGAAGGAAGGAGGTGGGCGGGATGTTCCGGCCACTCATCTCCGCCCCTCCGCTGCTATTGGGCGGTCGCTCAGTGACGTCGCTGTGACGCCGCACGGACCGTCCCCTTAGAAAGGAGGCGGTTCGCCGGTCACAGCGACGTCGCCGGGCAGGTAAGTATGTGTGACGGGTCTGGTCGGTGTTGTGCGGCATGGGCAGCGATTTACCCGTGTCGCGCAACAGATGGGGGCGGGTACCCACACTAGCGATATCGGGACCGATATCGCAGTGTGTAAAGTAGCCTTTAGTCACATGACCAAGACTGTATCTGTGTCCCTACAACACACTTGAGACAAATGTGTGTGTGAGCCTGCATTGTGGGGTATATATAATATATTATAGAGCTGGGAAGGATCATTCTAAGCAGTGAGCTGTTCCAGTATTTGTAGGAAAATACCCAGTAGAAGCATCAAACACAGCACCAATACCTCCCATCAGTATCCCACCACAGTGCCATGTAACCCATGCCCTACACTCCCATCTACACCAATACTATACAGGCACAAACTAGTATATCTGACTAAAAGCCCCCAAAATATGAAGAACGGCCTATAGTTGAGTGTGGATATAAAATCTATGTGAGCAGAGCTAGAATAGAAATCACTGATCGCATTGAAGTCATTCTGACCATAAATCACCATGATATCAAGGTGAGGAGTTGTGTGTTACTGCTGGGAGGAAAGGGTTAACAGTGGAATATTAAGGTGCATTTCTGTGTGCAGTGTTACTAGTCAATGTAACAATTCAGTATGAGCTGCTCTTGGTGCCGGGGGAGGGAGATGCTCTCCTGAGCAAGATAGATGGGGAATGAACATAATATCTATATAGTGTAAGGCAGGGGGTCTCAAACTCGGCTGGGTGTATGGGCCGCACAGAGGAAAAAAATAATTTGGGGGGCTGCATTCTTTGCAAGACAAAGTGACATTTTTATTGGTACCATATATGTATATATTTTTTTCACACACCTTTGGATGACTGATTTTCAACATTTTTCACTTGTTTATTATAACAAATGTGCACATTCTTTGGTTAAATCTAAAAAAAATAAATGTGATGTTAAAAAAAAGTCATGCCTTATTTTGTTTTTTTTTACATTTTATCCCTTTCTTTTAACTAATAGTGTTACAATTATGACGCTAGCGTTTTGTGAAGGGAATGCTTTGCCTACTTCCGTGACTATGGCCTTCCGGAACTGCTGCATTTTGGCTGACCTCTCCGCCTCGGGAATAAGAGACATAAAGTTCTCCTTGTAGCGTGGGTCTAACAGTGTTACCAACCAGTAATGATTGTCGGCCAAGATGTTCTTAACGCGAGGGTCACGAGACAGGCAGCTTACCATAAAGTCATCCATGTGCGCCAGACTCTTAACAGCCATCACTTCAGTATCCAGACCAACACGATGACTGAACATGCTGTCCTCCTCCTTCTCCTCCTCCTCCTCATCTACCCTGTCCTCTGGCCAGCCACGCTGAACTGAGCATATGACTGGTATGCATGTCATATCCTCAATTTGGCCGGAGAGTTGCTCCATGTCTTCATCTTCCTCCTCGTCATAGTCCTCCACTGCACGTTGTGATGAGACGAGGCTGGGCTATGTGTTATCACCCACACCCACTACTGTTTCTTGCTCCAACTCATCGTGTTCCGCCTGCAATGCATCTTGTTTGGTTTTGAGCAGAGACCGTTTTAGAAGGCAGAGAAGCGGTATGGTGACGCTAATAATGGCGTCATCGCCGCTCACCATCTTGGTGAAGTCCTCAAAGTTTTGGAGGATGGTACATAGGTCGGACATCCATCTCCACTCCTCAGGTGTTATGTCTGGAGTTTGACCCATTTCCCGACGGCTTAGGTGATGCAGGTACTCAACAACTGCCCTCTTCTGCTCACATATCCTGATCAACATGTGCAGAGTTGAATTCCAACGCGTGGGGACATCACACACCAGTCTGTGAGCCGGAAGATGCAAACGACGCTGAAAGCCGGCAAGGCCGGCTGAAGCAGTAGGTGACTTTCGAAAATGTGCAGACAGGCGGCGAACTTTTACCAGCAGATCAGACAGCTCTGGGTATGACTTTAGAAACCGCTGAACCACGAGGTTGAGCACATGGGCCATGCATGGAACATGTGTCAGCTGGCCTCGCCTCAAAGCCGCCACTAGGTTCCGGCCATTGTCACACACAACCTTTCCTGGCTTTAGGTTCAGAGGTGTGAGCCAGTGATCTGCATGCTGTTTTAGAGCTGTCCACACCTCTTCTGCATTGTGGGATTTGTCACTTATGCAGATTAGCTGCAGCACAGCCTGTTGCCGCTTCGCCGAGGCAGTGCTGCAGTGCTTCCAGCTTGGGACTGGTGTGGAGGGTAAAGTGGATGAGGATGCGCAGGAGGAGGAGGAGGCTGAAGAGCATGACATTCCGGAGCTGTAGAGTGTGGGTGAAACCCTGACTGAGGTAGGGCCTGCAAACCTTGGTGTGGGAAGGACTTGTTCCGTTCCTCGCTCAAACTGGGTCCCAGCTGGGCTGGGCTGGGTAGGGCGTTGTGGGGGGTTTGTCTATCTCCGTTTGAGGTGAGTTTGTTTAAGTTAGCCTTTTCTTTGGCGTTTTTTGGAGCCCTGCGGGTTGGGGAGTTGGTATCGCCCAGTAAGGCGTTCCCCGGGGGCTTGGATTGGGGTGACATTGTCAGTGGAAAACGGAGTTGAATTTTGGATTAGGAAATCGAAAACTGATCAGAGAGGTGTGGGTAGACTAGTCCGTTTGGGGATGGTTGTGGCATCTGATATGTGCCCGTTCAAGTGTCTCGGGAATTTTCAACAGATCCGTCCGAAGGTGGATGGCCCCTTATTATGTCACGAGGATGGGTCCTTTTTATCGAGATACCAATTTGTGAGTGTTTTTAGGGCATGTTTGAAGTCGTTGGGGTTAGATCCGAAGTCTTTCGGATTGGGGCAGCGACGGAGGCCTCTATATGCGGCCTACCGGAGGAGACAGTTAAGCAGATTGGTAGGTGGAAGTCGCAGCGCTTTAAGTCGTATGTACGTCCCCAGGTGGTTGTTGGCAATTGAGGGGAAAAGGGGGGGGGTATTAGGGTAGCAATGGGGGGGGAGAGTGTGTGTTTTTTGTCAATTTGGTTTGGTGAGGCAATAAAATGGTGTCGTCTGTACATTTTGTATTGCAGAAGCACCCCCCCTTCCTTCCCTGGTCTGGATCCTTGGCCACTCTTATGTGTATTGGGGAGCCCGACGAGCGGACGCGAGATGGAACGGGAGACAGCTAGGTTTTGAGAAGGACCTGGCTCTCGTGCGATGGCTCGGTGTTCGGGGGTTAGGGTGGAACAGGGTGTTGCAGGAGGTGCATAGATACGCCCGGTTGGACAGACCTCCTGACATCTTAGTGTTACATGCCGGGGGGAATGATTTGGGTGGGCGTCCTTTTCGAATCTTGATAAAGGACATCAAACATGATTTGTTACGGTTATGGGTGTCGTTTCCAGGTCTAACGATAGTCTGGTCGGAGATAGTAGCGAGAAAGAGTTGGCAGAAAGCGCGGTCAGTTGACAGGTTGAACAAGGCGCGGGCGAAGGTTAATAGGGCGATCTCGAAGTTTGTTAGTCGGAACGGGGGTATAGCAATACGGCATGTTGAGTTGGAAAGGACGGAAGAGGAATTTTGGTTGGCTGACGGGGTACACCTTAATGCGGTGGGAACTGACTTATGGGCTCTTGGCTTGCAGGGAGGTATTGAGAGGGCCCTTTGGTTGCGGGGGGTCTCAGGCACTTGAAGGGTTTCAAGGTGCCTTCGTTGTGGTGTTGTTTATTGGTGGGTCCTTGAAGTTGGTTTAAAATTGGTTCGGGGATTCATCCGGGTATGGATCCCCTCATTTGCAGAATTGATGGTCCCCTGGTGATTTTGGGGGGGAACCCCGACGGGGTATGTCGGGGCCCCTGGGGGTGTGGTTGGGGTTGACGGAGGATTAACCCTTACCATTTGGTGCTCCTGAGCCAGTGTGGGTAACGGCTGGGAGCAAGTTGAGGTTTTTTATTGCTCGGTTATGGGAATCACCAGGGTTTTGGTAGCTTCAAGGACCTTACCACATTGCAAATTTTATTGGTTATGTATTCTTGTTAATAAAATGGCTGCTATGGCCAAAATTATCCAAAGATAAATTTGTGTCTGTGTAATTACTTTTAAATAAGAAATGGGAATGGAGGTGTGGGGTATGAAAGGAAGACCGGAGTCAACAATTCCAGGGTCAAGCATGTTTATTTGCGTAAGCTTCGTTCCAGGGTAGAAAGGGTAAGAGTGCCTTTCAGAATTCGAAGTGGTCGGACTGTACGGACCACCAAGAACTGCAGGAGAGCTTGAACATCTTCCCATGGATTTGCGACATCCTCCCTCATCAGTTACGTAGGTAAGCAGGTTCTCAGCATTGCAGCCCATTTGTTGTCTTAAGTTAGTTAAGCGGGGTTAACTAACCTGTCAGTTCAGCCTCAGGTCTAAAGCAGAGGCCTGGACTCCACTCCTTACTCCTCACTCCACAACTCTCCTTAAAAACAACTGACTCCTTTTTCCTGCCCCGGGGTCTCCAGACCCCTAGGTGGGCGTTTCCTTCCGTCTGGTCCTGCCCACTGGTGTGCCTGTCTTTCCCTGGGGGAGGTGACTAGGATTTTCTGGTTGGCTTTGTGTGACTTAGGTGAGGGAAGTTGTTATGCGGGGGCCTATGTGTGACTACCTGCAGTGTCAGGGCGTCACATATGTATGTGTGTATGTCTGCTAAAGGAATCCGCACCGTCATATTTACAAACACAAAATTTTGCAGACACCTCATGTGACTCAGGGAACGTCGTAGACTATGTTTTAACAGGAATATTTAACCCTGCGCTTTACAGTTACTCTCCAAAAAACCTGCCTCCATTAAACTGAATGGAGGTGGGAGCTGCAAGTTATTAATAGCAGCTGTGATTGGTTGCTATAGGAACAAAGGACATTCATAGTATAAGAAGCTTATGTGTGAGATAATATGATGTCAGTGGGGAGACAGATAGAGAGAGACAGACACAGACTGAGAGACAAACAGACAGAGACAGATAGGCATAGACAGACAGGGAAAGAGACAGAGACAAACAGACAGAGGCAGACAGGGAAAGAGACAGACAGAGATAGACAGGGAAAAAAGGCAGACAGACAGAGACAGAGAAAGAGACAGAGGCAGATAGGGAAACAGACAGAGACAAACATACAGAGACAGGCAGGAGAAAAGGCAGACCGACAGGGAAAGAGACAGACAGGGGAAGAGACAGACAGAGAGAGACAGACAGATAGAGACAGACAAAGAAATACAGAGATAGACAGGGAAAGAGACAAACGGGGAATGAGTCAGACAGAGAGAGACAAAGAGAGACAGGCAGAGAGAGACAGGGAAAGAGACAGACAGGGGAAGAGAAAGACAGAGACAGACAAAGAAATACAGAGACAGACAGGGGAAGAGACAGACAGGGGAAGAGACAGACAGGGGAAGAGACAGACAGACAGGGAAAGAGACAGACCTGGAAAAGAGACAGACCTGGAAAAGAGACAGGCCTGGAAAAGAGACAGACAGACATAGAAACAGACAGCCACAAAGAGAGAGAGAGACAGACAGACACAGAGAGACAGACAGAGATAGAGAGACAGACAGACATGGATAGAGATAGAGACACACAGAGACAGACAGATGACAGAGACTGGGAGAGAGACAGACAGAAGCATAAATCCCTAACTAAAACTTAACATTTAATGATAGTTTTAAAAGGTAAAAAAACACAAATCATGTAAATAGAATGACTCTCTTCTGTGCATAGAGTCAACATTTTGTGTTTGTAAATATGACGGTGCGGATTCCTTTAGCAGACATACACACATACATATGTGACGCCCTGACACTGCAGGTAGTCACACATAGGCCCCCGCATAACAACTTCCCTCACCTAAGTCACACAAAGCCAACCAGAAAACCCTAGTCACCTCCCCCAGGGAAAGACAGGCACACCAGTGGGCAGGACCAGACGGAAGGAAACGCCCACCTAGGGGTCTGGAGACCCCGGGGCAGGAAAAAGGAGTCAGTTGTTTTTAAGGAGAGTTGTGGAGTGAGGAGTAAGGAGTGGAGTCCAGGCCTCTGCTTTAGACCTGAGGCTGAACTGACAGGTTAGTTAACCCCGCTTAACTAACTTAAGATAACAAATGGGCTGCAATGCTGAGAACCTGCTTACCTACGTAACTGATGAGGGAGGATGTCGCAAATCCATGGGAAGATGTTCAAGCTCTCCTGCAGTTCTTGGTGGCCCGTACAGTCCGACCACTTCGAATTCTGAAAGGCACTCTTACCCTTTCTACCCTGGAACGAAGCTTAGGCAAATAAACATGCTTGACCCTGGAATTGTTGACTCCGGTCTTCCTTTCATACCCCACACCTCCATTCCCATTTCTTATTTAAAAGTAATTACACAGACACAAATTTATCTTTGGATAATTTTGGCCATAGCAGCCATTTTATTAACAAGAATACATAACCAATAAAATTTGCAATGTGGTAAGGTCCTTGAAGCTACCAAAACCCTGGTGATTCTCATAACCGAGCAATAAAAAACCTCAACTTGCTCCCAGCCGTTACCCACACTGGCTCAGGAGCACCAAATGGTAAGGGTTAATCCTCCGTCAACCCCAACCACACCCCCAGGGGCCCCGACATACCCCGTCGGGGTTCCCCCCCAAAATCACCAGGGGACCATCAATTCTGCCAATGAGGGGATCCATACCCGGATGAATCCCCGAACCAATTTTAAACCAACTTCAAGGACCCACCAATAAACAACACCACAACGAAGGCACCTTGAAACCCTTCAAGTGCCTGAGACCCCCCGCAACCAAATGGCCCTCTCAATACCTCCCTGCAAGCCAAGAGCCCATAAGTCAGTTCCCACCGCATTAAGGTGTACCCCGTCAGCCAACCAAAATTCCTCTTCCGTCCTTTCCAACTCAACATGCCGTATTGCTATACCCCCGTTCCGACTAACAAACTTCGAGATCGCCCTATTAACCTTCGCCTGCGCCTTGTTCAACCTGTAAACTGACCGCGCTTTCTGCCAACTCTTTCTCGCTACTATCTCCGACCAGACTATCGTTAGACCTGGAAACGACACCCATAACCGTAACAAATCATGTTTGATGTCCTTTATCAAGATTCGAAAAGGACGCCCACCCAAATCATTCCCCCCGGCATGCAACACTAACATGTCAGGAGGTCTGGTCTATCCAACCGGGCGTATCTATGCACCTCCTGCAACACCCTGTTCCACCCTAACCCCCGAACACCGAGCCATCGCACGAGAGCCAGGTCCTTCTCAAAACCTAGCTGTCTCCCGTTCCATCTCGCGTCCGCTCGTCGGGCTCCCCAATACACATAAGAGTGGCCAAGGATCCAGACCAGGGAAGGAAGAGGGGGTGCTTCTGCAATACAAAATGTACAGACGACACCATTTTATTGCCTCACCAAACCAAATTGACAAAAAACACACACTCTCACCCCCCCCCATTGCTACCCTAATACCCCCCCCCTTTTCCCCTCAATTGCCAACAACCACCTGGGGACGTACATACGACTTAAAGCGCTGCGACTTCCACCTACCAATCTGCTTAACTGTCTCCTCCGGTAGGCCGCATATAGAGGCCTCCGTCGCTGCCCCAATCCGAAAGACTTCGGATCTAACCTCAACGACTTCAAACATGCCCTAAAAACACTCACAAATTGGTATCTCGATAAAAAGGACCCATCCTCGTGACATAATAAGGGGCCATCCACCTTCGGACGGATCTGTTGAAAATTCCCGAGACACTTGAACGGGCACATATCAGATGCCACAACCATCCCCAAACGGACTAGTCTACCCACACCTCTCTGATCAGTTTTCGATTTCCTAATCCAAAATTCAACTCCGTTTTCCACTGACATAATGTCACCCCAATCCAAGCCCCCGGGGAACGCCTTACTGGGCGATACCAACTCCCCAACCCGCAGGGCTCCAAAAAACGCCAAAGAAAAGGCTAACTTAAACAAACTCACCTCAAACGGAGATAGACAAACCCCCCACAACGCCCTACCCAGCCGGGTAGGGACCCAGCCCAGCCCAGCTGGGACCCAGTTTGAGCGAGGAACGGAACAAGTCCTTCCCACACCAAGGTTTGCAGGCCCTACCTCAGTCAGGGTTTCACCCACACTCTACAGCTCCGGAATGTCATGCTCTTCAGCCTCCTCCTCCTCCTGCGCATCCTCATCCACTTTACCCTCCACACCAGTCCCAAGCTGGAAGCACTGCAGCACTGCCTCGGCGAAGCGGCAACAGACTGTGCTGCAGCTAATCTGCATAGGTGACAAACCCCACAATGCAGAAGAGGTGTGGACAGCTCTAAAACAGCATGCAGATCACTGGCTCACACCTCTGAACCTAAAGCCAGGAAAGGTTGTGTGTGACAATGGCCGGAACCTGGTGGCGGCTTTGAGGCGAGGCCAGCTGACACATGTTCCATGCATGGCCCATGTGCTCAACCTCGTGGTTCAGCGGTTTCTAAAGTCATACCCAGAGCTGTCTGATCTGCTGGTAAAAGTTCGCCGCCTGTCTGCACATTTTCGAAAGTCACCTACTGCTTCAGCCGGCCTTGCCGGCTTTCAGCGTCGTTTGCATCTTCCGGCTCACAGACTGGTGTGTGATGTCCCCACGCGTTGGAATTCAACTCTGCACATGTTGATCAGGATATGTGAGCAGAAGAGGGCAGTTGTTGAGTACCTGCATCACCTAAGCCGTCGGGAAATGGGTCAAACTCCACACATAACACCTGAGGAGTGGAGATAGATGTCCGACCTATGTACCATCCTCCAAAACTTTGAGGACTCCACCAAGATGGTGAGCGGCGATGACGCCATTATTAGCGTCACCATACCGCTTCTCTGCCTTCTAAAACGGTCTCTGCTCAAAACCAAACATGATGCATTGCAGGCGGAACACGATGAGTTGGAGCAAGAAACAGTGGTGGGTGTGGGTGATAACACACAGCCCAGCCTCGTCTCATCACAACGTGCAGTGGAGGACTATGACGAGGAGGAGGATGAAGACATGGAGCAACTCTCCGGCCAAATTGAGGATATGACATGCATACCAGTCATATGCTCAGTTCAGCGTGGCTGGCCAGAGGACAGGGTAGATGATGAGGAGGAGGAGGAGGAGGAGGAGAAGGAGGAGGACAGCATGTTCAGTCATCGTGTTGGTCTGGATACTGAAGTGATGGCTGTTAAGAGTCTGGCGCACATGGATGACTTTATGGTAAGCTGCCTGTCTCGTGACCCTCGCGTTAAGAACATCTTGGCCGACAATCATTACTGGTTGGTAACACTGTTAGACCCACGCTACAAGGAGAACTTTATGTCTCTTATTCCCGAGGCGGAGAGGTCAGCCAAAATGCAGCAGTTCCGGAAGGCCATAGTCACGGAAGTAGGCAAAGCATTCCCTTCACAAAACGCTAGCGTCATAATTGTAACACTATTAGTTAAAAGAAAGGGATAAAATGTAAAAAAAAACAAAATAAGGCATGACTTTTTTTTAACATCAAATTTTTTTTTTTTAGATTTAACCAAAGAATGTGCACATTTGTTATAATAAACAAGTGAAAAATGTTGAAAATCAGTCATCCAAAGGTGTGTGAAAAAAATATATATATATGGTACCAATAAAAATGTCACTTTGTCCTGCAAAGAATGCAGCCCCCCAAATTATTTTTTTCCTCTGTGCGGCCCATACACCCAGCCGAGTTTGAGACCCCCTGCCTTACACTATATAGATATCATGTTCATTCCCCATCTATCTTGCTCAGGAGAGCATCTCCCTCCCCCGGCACCAAGAGCAGCTCATATTGAATTGTTACATTGACTAGTAACACTGCACACAGAAATGCACCTTAATATTCCACTGTTAACCCTTTCCTCCCAGCAGTAACACACAACTCCTCACCTTGATATCATGGTGATTTATGGTCAGAATGACTTCAATGCGATCAGTGATTTCTATTCTAGCTCTGCTCACATAGATTTTATATCCACACTCAACTATAGGTCGTTCTTCATATTTTGGGGGCTTTTAGTCAGATATACTAGTTTGTGCCTGTATAGTATTGGTGTAGATGGGAGTGTAGGGCATGGGTTACATGGCACTGTGGTGGGATACTGATGGGAGGTATTGGTGCTGTGTTTGATGCTTCTACTGGGTATTTTCCTACAAATACTGGAACAGCTCACTGCTTAGAATGATCCTTCCCAGCTCTATAATATATTATATATACCCCACAATGCAGGCTCACACACACATTTGTCTCAAGTGTGTTGTAGGGACACAGATACAGTCTTGGTCATGTGACTAAAGGCTACTTTACACACTGCGATATCGGTCCCGATATCGCTAGTGTGGGTACCCGCCCCATCTGTTGCGCGACACGGGCAAATCGCTGCCCATGCCGCACAACACCGACCAGACCCGTCACACATACTTACCTGACCGGCGACGTCGCTGTGACCGGCGAACCGCCTCCTTTCTAAGGGGGCGGTCCGTGCGGCGTCACAGCGACGTCACTGAGCGACCGCCCAATAGCAGCGGAGGGGCGGAGATGAGTGGCCGGAACATCCCGCCCACCTCCTTCCTTCCTCATAGCGGCTGGGAGGCAGGTAAGGAGAGGTTCCTCGTTTCTGCGGTGTCACACGGAGTGATGTGTGCTGCCGCAGGAGCGACGAACTACATCGTTACTGCTGCAGTAACGATAATCGAGAATGGAGACCCATGTCACCGATGAGCGATTTTGCACGTTTTTGCAACGATGCAAAATCGCTCATCGGTGTCACACGCAGCAACATCGCTAATGCGGCCGGATGTGCGTCACAAATTCCGTGACCCCAACGACTCCGCATTAGCGATGTCGCAGCGTGTAAAGCCCCCTTTAGTGGGAGTGGTGTACAGGGTCTTAGCAGTAAAGAGTATTCCATATTTCTGCCAGATACCCACAGAGATATTGAAATCTGAAAAAAGAGACTTCTGCTCATTGAAGGTAAGAACTGCTCACATAGCGTTCAACTCCACAGCAAACGAGTGCTCTAGCACTGGCATCTCAGCAGGGATATTCCCCTACTACACATGTGTGTCTGGGTCGCTGTGACAGTTTACAGGACATAACTCAAGGCACCTAGATAGAAGGCAGAGGTACTGGGATTGGTTGGTTTTGGTGACGGAGGTGCAGGGGCTGGCGCCCATGTGCAGTGCTGGCTAAGGTATATTGATGATATTTTGATTTTTTGGCAGGGCACTGTGGAGCAGCTCGAGACATTTATGGAGGAACTTAATAACAACACCTTTAACATCAGATTGACACATAAGCATAGCAGCAGTTGCGTTGACTTCCTGGATATTAAAATTTCATTCGGTTCTGAGCGAATTGTTCAGACCGACGTCCATAGGAAGGAAACATCAGTCAACGCACTGCTGCATGCTTCTTCTGCTCATACCCCCTCCACCATCCGGGCCGTACCGACTGGCCAGTTCCTCAGGATGAAGCAAATTTGTTCGTCAGACACTGCTTTTGAACAACAGTCTGCCGACCTCCAGCGCCATAGTGGTGGCAAAGGCGGTCTTCCCCCGGTCTGCCTCAGCAACGGACACTAGCCAATAGTGACTAGTGAGATCAAGGGTAGAAAAATAATTTGCAGTTCTCAATGCAGCTAGCGATTCCTCAATACGGGGGAGTGGTGCCGTCCTTCTTCTTTAACAGGACCAACGGAGCTGCCCAAAGGCTACAACTGTCACGGATAACCCCAGCCGCCTTCATGTTGCTCAACATGTCCTTGGTACACTGGTAATGTGAAGGTGGTATTGGCTTATAGCTCTCTTTGATGGGTGGGTGTGCACCTGTGGGGATGTAGTGTTGGACCCCTTTTATTCCCCCAAAATCTAGCGGATGTTTGCTGAAGACTTGCTCGCTCGTATTCTTGCACTACCCTGTGGACCCGCTTCTTGTGATGTGAAGGTGTGGAGTCAGTGCCTACGTGTAATTCCTTACACCACTCCTCTGGCTGACTTGGTGAGCAGTCACTGACTGGGTGGGGTGCAGTAATAGTGGATGCTGCTACTTGGATAGCATGGGTATCTACTGTGAACAGCTTATCAATGGTGGCAAGTCGGGGCAGCTTAACCTCCTGCTCTCCGCAGTTTAACACTCTCACGGGCACTCTTCCCTTCCGCACTAATGAATAAAACTATGATGTAAATATCATATAGATACCCCACAATTGTAAATAAAGGTAGGTTATGGGAAAAGGGGGAACAGGGAAAGAGGAAAATAGTGTAATAAAGTATACCTTCTGGGGGTGAGAGGAAACGGCAGCACAGCCAGTGGAGGTGAAGCAAAAGGAAGCCTGCAACTAAAGAGTTGAGAGCGTTATCACATGGTGACTGAGCCTGATTGTAAAGGGAGCATAGAGTGGAGCATACTCTGGGCACGTTAGAACCCAAGTTCTTAAACCATGAATATGGACCCCTTTTATTCTCCCAAAGTCTAGCGGATGTTTGCTGAAGACTTGCTCGTATTCTTGCACTACCCTGTGGACCCGCTTCTTGTGATGTGAAGGTGTGGAGTCAGTGCCTACGTGTAATTCCTTACACCACTCCTCTGGTTGACTTGGTGAGCTGTCACTGAATGGGTGTGGTGAAGTAACGGTGGATGCTGTGGCTTGGATATCATATTAAATATAGGGACCCCCATACAGTAGTATGAGAAATTTTTTTGTATTCAATGATCGGTATTACCTTCAGGGGCGCGGCACGTGGACGTGCGTTCCATTAGCCTCACTGCATTCCACTCCCATACAGGAAGTGGGCGCAGCTATTAGTACGGTCGCACATAAAAGAACCCACAGCCACCACTGCACACAGCTGACTCCACCACTGGAAACCCACTTCTACACCAACGCAGGTAAGACAGGATCGGCACCTCTATGCTCCCGTTACAATCAGGCTCAGTCACCATGTGATAATGCTCTCAACAATTTAGTTGCAGGCTTCCCCTTGCTTCACCTCCACTGGCTGTGCTGCCATTTCCTCTCCCCCCTGGAAGGTATACTTTATTACACTATTTTCCTGTTTCCCTCTTCTCCCTTTTCCCATAACCTACCTTTATCTGCATTTGTGGGGTATCTATATACTATTTATATCACAGTTTTATTCATTAATACGGAAGGGAAGAGTGCGCGTGAGAGTGTTGAACTGCGGAGAGCAAGAGGTTAAGCTGCCCCGATTTGCCACCATTGATAAGCTGTTCACAGTAGATACACATGCTATCCAAGCAGCAGCAGCATCCACCATTACTGCACCCCACCCAGTCAGTGACAGCTCACCAAGTCAGCCAGAGGAGTGGTGTCAGGAATTACACGTAGGCACTGACTACACACCTTCACATCACAAGAAGGGGGTGCAAGTGTGACGCCCTGGACTAGCCAGTTGGTCACAGACATAACACACACACACACCCCCTTTCCCGGATAGTTACACTAGTCAGACACAAAACCGTTGTTGCCTCCCTCCAGGGGCTGATGTCCACACCAGGTGGGGCGGAGCCAGGTGGTTGGCCCCACCCACCAAGGAGTTCACAGGCCTGGAGGTGGGAAAACCAGTTAGTTAGTTGAAGTTCAGTTAAGAGTTGAACCGTGGAGGTAGTGAGTTCAGTGAAGAGCCCAGTTTTGGGTAGGAGTGCAAAACTGCTAGTGTCTGGGTCAGATCCCAGGCACTATGGGGAGATAAGGTATGCACACCAGTGACTATGTAAGGGGAATACATGAAATAGCAGAAACTGCTGTGTGAATACTGACTTGAAAAATTCAATAGCTATATGCAAGAGTGAATATGTGAAAAATGGAATCTGCATTACTGCCATGAACATATGAATCAAGAGAAATTTAGCTACTGAATTGATCAATGCAATAGAGCCCCAACACTACGCCAAAGTATTTCTCTACGTTGGGGTCCCTAGCTTGTGTGTGTCCTCTCATGCAGTTAAAAAACCTACCGTGTATGGGAAGCTGAGACCCAGGCTATTTATGCGTATGATATGGATTGGCAATAGGTGTGGTTGGGGAGGGTTCACAAACGAAAAAATACTAACAAATAGGAATAACGTTTGGAACACCATTCTAAGTCCGAACTGGGTGCAAAAACCTAAAAAAACATCACTATGGGGAGATAAGGTATGCACACCAGTGACTATGTAAGGGGAATACATGAAATAGCAGAAACTGCTGTGTGAATACTGACTTGAAAAATCCAATAGCATTAATTCACATAATCCTAGTGACTGCGCACACAACATGGCCAAACGAAAACAAAAGACAGTACCTGGCCATTCAATCAAATGGAAACTCATAGGCAACACAGTCCATTAGACTAGGCAATTACATGCAGCCAAACAAAGTTCATGGGCCTTGCCTCAGAGTCGAACCCACAACCTCTTGGAGAACAAGCAAAGAGCCTACCACTAAACCAACTCAGTGAAGTTGGAAACCGACTCTACATTAATTAACATAATCCTAGTGACTGCGCACACAACATGGCCAAACAAAAGCAAAAGACAGTACCTGGCCTATCTATCCAATGGAAACTCATAGGTAACACAGTACATTGGACTAGGCAATTACATGCAGCCATACAAAGCCCATGGGTCTTGCCCCAGAGTCGAACCCACAACCTCTCGTAGCCAGGGCAAAGAGCCTACCACTACACCAACACAGAGAAGTAGGTGAATGACTCTACATTAATTCACATAATCCTAGTGACTGCGCACACAACATGGCCAAACAAATGCAAAAGACATTATCTGGCCTATCAATCCAATGGAAACTCATAGGCAACACAGTCCATTAGACTAGGCACTTACATGCAGCCATGTAAAGTTCATGGGCATTGCCTCAGAGTCGAACCCACAACCTCTTGGAGAACAAGCAAAGAGCCTACCACTAAACCAACTCAGAGAAGTTGGAAACCGACTCTACATTAATTAACATAATCCTAGTGACTGCGCACACAACATGGCCAAACAAAAGCAAAAGACAGTACGTGGCCTATCAATCCAACGGAAACTCATAGGTAACACAGTACATTGGACTAGGCAATTACATGCAGCCATACAAAGCCCATGGGCCTTGCCCCAGAGTCAAACCCACAACCTCTCATAGCCAAGGCAAAGAGCCTACCAATACACCAACACAGAGAAGTGGAAAACCATTTCTACATTAATTCACATAATCCTAGTGACTGCGCACACAACATGGCCAAACAAAAGCAAAAGACAGTACCTGGCCTATCAATCCAATGGAAACTCATAGGCAACACAGTCCATTGGACTAGACAATTACATGGAGACATACAAAGTCCATGGGCCTTGCCTCAGAGTCAAACCCACAACTTCTCGCAGCCAAGCAAAGAGCCTACCACTACACTAACACAGAGACGTGGGAAACTGATTCTACATTAATTCACATAATCCTACCGACTGCGCACACAACACGGCCAAACAAAAGACAATACCTGGCCTATCAATTCAATGGAAACTCATAGGCAACACAGTCCATTGGACTAGGCAATTACATGGAGACATACAAAGTCCATGGGCTTTGCCTAAAAGTCAAACCCACAACTTCTCGCAGCCCAAGCAAAGAGCCTACCACTACACCAACACAGAGAAGTTGGTAACTGAGTTTACATTAATTCACATAATCCTAGTGACTGCGCACACAACATGGCCAAACAAAAGCAAAAGACAGTACCTGGCCTATCAATCCAATGGAAAATCATAGGCAACACAGTCCATTGGACTAGACAATTACATGGAGACATACAAAGTCCATGGGCCTTTCCTCAGAGTCAAACCCACAACCTCTCGCAGCCAAGCAAAGAGCCTACCACTACACCAACACAGAGAAGTGGGAAACTGATTCTACATTAATTCACATAATCCTACCGACTGCGCACACAACATGGCCAAACAAACGACAATACCTGGCCTATCAATCCAATGGAAACTCATAGGCAACACAGTCCATTAGACTAGGCAAATACATGCAGCCATATAAAGTTCATGGGCCTTGCCTCAAAGTCGAACCCACATCCTCCTGGAGAACAAGCAAAGAGCCTACCACTAAACCAACACAGAGAAGTTGGAAACCGACTCTACATTAATTCACATAATCCTAGTGACTGCGCACACAACATGGCCAAACAAAAGCAAAAGACATTACCTGGCCTATCAATCCAATGTAAACTCATAGGTAACACAGTACATTACTAGGATTATGTGAATTAATGTAGAGTCAGGTTCACATTTCTCTGTGTTGGTGTAGTGGTAGGCTCTTTGCTTGAGCTGCGAGAGGTTGTGAGTTAGACTTTGAGGCATGGCCCATGGACTTTGTATGGCTGCATGTTATTGCCTAGTCCAATGGACTATGTTGCCTATGAGTTTCAATTGGATTGATAGGCCAGGTACTGTCTTTTGCTTTTGTTTGGCCATGTTGTGTTCGCAGTCACTAGGATTATGTGAATTAATGTAGAGTCATTCACCTACTTCTCTGTGTTGGTGTAGTTGTAGTCTCTTTGTTGCTTATGAGTTTCAATTTGATTGATAGGCCAGGTACTGTCTTTTGCTTTTGTTTGGCCATGTTATGTGCGCAGTCACTAGGATTATGTGAATTAATGTAGAGTCATTCACCTACTTCTCTGTGTTGGTGTAGTGGTAGTCTCTTTGCTTAAACTGCGAGAGGTTGTGGGTTCGACTCTGAGGCAAAGCCCATGGAGTTTGTATGGCAGCATGTAATTGCCTAGTTCAATTGACTGTGTTGCCTATGAGTTTCCATTGAATTGATAGGCCAGGTATTGACTTTTGTTTGGCCATGTTGTGTGCGCAGTCACTAGGATTATGTGAACTAATGTAAACTCAGTTTCCAACTTCTCTGTGTTGGTGTAATCGTAGGCTATTTCCTTGGGCTGCGAGAAATTGTGGGTTTGACTCTGAGGCAAAGCCCATGGACTTTGTATGGCTGCATGTAATAGCCAAGTCCAATGGACTGTGTTGCCTAAGAGTTTCCTTTGAATTGATAGGCCAGGTATTGTCTTTTGTTTGGCCATGTTGTGTGCGCAGTCGGTAGGATTATTTGAATTAATGTAGAATCAGTTTCCCACTTTTCTGTGTTGGTGTAGTGGTAGGCTCTTTGCTTGGGCTGCGAGAGGTTGTGGGTTCGACTCTAATGCAAGGCCCATGGACTTTGTATGTCTCCATGTAATTGTCTAGTCCAATGGACTGTGTTGCCTATGAGTTTCCATTGGTTTGATAGGCCAGGTACTGTCTTTTGCTTTTGTTTGGCCATGTTATGTGCGCAGTCACTAGGATTATGTGAATTAATGAAGAATTGGTTTTCCACTTCTCTGTGTTGGTGTATTAGTAGGCTCTTTCCTTGGGCTACGAGAGGGTGTGGGTTCGACTCTGGGGCAAGGCCAATGGGCTTTGTATGGCTGCATGTAATTGCCTAGTCCAATGTACTGTGTTAGCTTTGAGTTTCCATTGGATTGATAGGCCAGGTGCTGTCTTTTGCTTTTGTTTTGCCATGTTGTGTGCGCAGTCACTAGGATTCTGTGAATTAATGTAGAGTTTGTTTCCAACTTCTCTGTGTTGGTTTAGTGGTAGGCTCTTTGCTTGTTCTCCAAGAGGTTGTGGGTTCGACTCTGAGGCAAGGCCCATTAACTTTGTATGGCTGCATATATTTGCTTAGTCTAATGGACTATGTTGCCTATGATTTCATTGGATTGATAGGCCAGATAATGTCTTTTGCATTTGTTTGGCCATGTTGTGTGCGCAGTCTCTAGGATTATGTGAATTAATGTAGAGTCCTTTACCTACTTCTCTGTGTTGGTGTAGTGGTAGTCTTTTTGCTTAAGCTGCGAAAGGTTGTTGGTTCGACTTTGAGGCAAGGCCCATGGAGTTTGTATGGATGCATGTAATTGCCTATTTCAGTTGACTGTGTTACCTATGAGTTCCTATTGGATTGATAGGCCAGGTACTACCTTTTGCTTTTGTTTGGCCATGTTGTGTGCGCAGTCACTAGGATTATGTGAACTAATGTAAACTCAGTTTTCAACTTCTCTGTGTTGGTGTAGTGGTAGGCTCTTTTCTTGGGCTGCGAGAAAATGTGGGTTTGACTCTGAGGCAAAGCCCATAGACTTTGTATGGCTGCATGTAATTGCCTAGTCCAATGGACTGTGTTGCCTATGAGTTTTCATTGGACTGATAGGCCAGGTATTGTCTTTTGTTTGGTTATGTTGTGTGCGAAGTCGGTAGGATTATGTGAATTAATGTAGAATCAGTTTCCCACTTCTCTGTGTTGGTGTAGTGGAAGGCGCTTTGCTTGGCTGCGAGAAGTTGTGGGTTTGACTCTGAGGCAAGGCCCATGGACTTTGTATGGGTGCATGTAATTGCCTAGTTCAATGGACTGTGTTGCCTATGAGTTTCCATTGGCTTGGTAGGCCAGGTAATGTCTTTTGCTTCTGTTTGGCCATGTTGTGTGCGCAGTCACTAGGATTATGTGAATTAATGTAGATGCAGCTTCCTACTTCTTTGTGTTGGTGTGGTTGTAGGCTCTTTGCTTGTTCTGCCAGAGGTTGTGGGATAGACTCTGAGGCAAGGCCCATGGACTCTGTATGGCTGCATGTAATTGCCTAGTCCAATGGATGGGGTTGCCTCTGAGTTTCCATTGGATTGATAGGCCAGGTACTGTCTTTTGCTTTTGTTTGGCCATGTTGTGTGCGCAGTCACTAGGATTATGTGAGTTAATGTAGAGTCGGTTTCACACTTCTCCGTGTTGCTGTAGTGGTAGGCTTTTTTCTTGGGCTGCGAGAGGTTGTGAGTTCGACTCTGAGGCAAGGCCCATGGACTTTTTATGGCTGCATGTAATTGCATAGTCCAATGGACTGTGTTACCTATGAGATTCCATTGGATTGATAGGCCAGGTGCCTTCTTTTGCTTTTGTTTGGCCATGTTTTGTGCGCAGTCACTAGGATTATGTGAATTAATGTTGAGTCAGTTTCCCACTTCTCTGTGTTGGTGTAGTGGTAGGCTCTTTGCTTGGGCTGGGAGAGTTTATGAGTTCGACTCAAATGCAATGCTCATGGACTTTGTATGGCTGCATGTAATTGCCTAGTCCAAAGGACTGTGTTGCCTATGAGTTTCCATTGGATTGATAGGCCAGGTATTGACTTTTGCTTTCGTTTGGCCATGTTGTGTGCGCAGTCACTAGGATTATGTGAATTAATATAGAGTCAGTTTCACATTTCTCTGTGTTGGTGTAGTGGTAGGCTCTTTGCTTGAGCTACGAGAGGTTGTGGATTTGACTCTGAGGCAAGGCCCTTGGACTTTTTATGGCTGCATGTAATTGCCTAGTATAATGGACTGTGTTGCCTATGAGTTTCCATTGGATTGATAGGCCAGGTATTGACTTTTGCTTTCGTTTGGCCATGTTGTGTGCGCAGTCACTAGGTTTATGTGAATTAATGTAGAGTCAGGTTCACATTTCTCTGTGTTGGTGTAGTAGTAGGCTCTTTGCTTGAGCTGCGAGAGGTTGTGAGTTCAACTTTGAGGCAAGGCCCATGGACATTGTATGGCTGCATGTTATTGCCTAGTCCAATGGACTATGTTGCTTATGAGCTTCAATTGGATTGATAGGCCAGATACTGTCTTTTGCTTTTGTTTGGCCATGTTGTGTGCGCAGTCACTAGGATTATGTGAATTAATGTAGAATCATTCACCTACTTCTCTGTGTTGGTTTAGTGGTAGGCTCTTTGCTTGTTCTCCAAGAGGTTGTGGGTTCGACTCTGAGGCAAGGCCCATGAACTTTGTATGGCTGCATGTATTTGCCTAGTCTAATGGACTGTGTTGCCTATGAGTTTCCATTGGATTGATAGGCCAGATAATGTCTTTTGCATTTGTTTGGCCATGTTGTGTGCACAGTCACTAGGATTATGTGAACTAATGTAAACTCTGTTACCAACTTCTCTGTGTTGGTGTAGTGGTAGGCTCTTTCCTTGGGCTGCGAGAAATTGTGGGTTTGACTCTGAGGCAAGGCCCATGGACTTTGTATGGCTGCATGTAATTGCCTAGTCCAATGGACTATGTTGTCTATGAGTTTCCATTGGATTGATAGGCCAGGGACTGTCTTTTGCTTTTGTTTGGCCATGTTGTGTGCGCAGTCACTAGGATTATGTGAATTTATGTTGAGTCAGTTTCGCTCTTCTCTGTGTTGGTGTAGTGGTAGGCTCTTTGCTTGGGCTGAGAGAGGTTGTGGGTTTGACTCTGAGACAAGGCCCATGGACTTTGTATGGCTGCATGTAATTGCCTAGTCCAATTGATTGCGTTGCCTATGAGTTTCCATTGGATTGATAGGCCAGGTACCGTCTTTTGCTTTTGTTTGGCCATGTTGTGTGCGCAGTCACTAGGATTATGTGAATTAATGTAGAATCTGTTTTCCACTTCTCTGCGTTGGTGTATTGGTAGGCTCTTTGCTTGGGCTACGAGAGGTTGCGGGTTTGATTCTGGGGCAAGGCCCATGGGCTTTGTATGGCTGCATGCAATTGCCTAGTCCAATGTACTGTGTTACCTATGAGTTTACATTGGATTGATAGGCCAGGTAATGTCTTTTGCTTTTGTTTGGCCATGTTGTGTGCGCAGTCACTAGGATTATGTGAATTAATGTAGAGTCAGTTTCCAACTTCTCTGTGTTGGTTTAGTGGTAGGCTCTTTGCTTGTTCTCCAAGAGGATGTGGGTTCGAATCTGAGGCAAGGCCCATGAACTTTGTATGGCTGCATGTATTTGACTAGTCTAATGGACTGTGTTGCCTATGAGTTTCCATTGGATTGATAGGCCAGGTATTGTTTTTTGTTTGGCCATGTTGTGTGCGCAGTCGGTAGGATTATGTGAATTAATGTAGAATCAGTTTCCCACTTCTCTGTGTTGGTGTAGTGGTAGGCTCTTTGCTTGGGCTGCGAGAAGTTGTGGGTTTGACTTTTAGGCAAAGCCCATGGACTTTGTATGGCTGCATGTAATTGCCTAGTCCAATGGACTGTGTTGCCTATGAGTTTCCATTGAATTGATAGGCCAGGTATTGTCTTTTGTTTAGCCATGTTGTGTGCGCAGTCGGTAGGATTATGTGAATTAATGTAGAATCAGTTTCCCACTTCTCTGTGTTGGTGTAGTGGTAGGCTCTTTGCTTGGCTGCGAGAGGTTGTGGGTTTGACTCTGAGGCAAGGCCCATGGACTTTGTATGTCTCCATGTAATTTTCTAGTCCAATGGACTGTGTTGCCTATGAGTTTCCATTGGATTGATAAGCCAGGTACTGACTTTTGCTTTTGTTTGGCCATGTTGTGTGCGCAGTCGGTAGGATTATGTGAATTAATGTAGTACCAGTTTCCCACTTTTCTGTGTTGGTGTAGTAGTAGGCTCTTTGCTTGGCTGCGAGAGGTTGTGGGTTTGACTCTGAGGCAAGGCCCATGGACTTTGTATGTCTCCATGTAATTGTCTAGTCCAATGGACTGTGTTGCCTATGAGTTTCCATTGGATTGATAGGCCAGGTACTGTCTTTTGCTTTTGTTTGGCCATGTTGTGTGCGCAGTCACTAGGATTATGTGAATTAATGTAGAGTCAGTTTCCAACTTCTCTGTGTTGGTTTAGGGGAAGGCTCTTTGCTTAAGCTGCGAGAGGTTGTGGGTTCGACTCTGAGGTAAGGCCCATGGAGTTTGTATGGCTGCATATAATTGCGTAGTTCAATTGACTGTGTTGCCTATGAGTTCCCATTGGATTGATAGGCCAGGTACTGCCTTTTGCTTTTGTTTGGCCATGTTGTGTGCGCAGTCACTAGGATTATGTGAATTAATGTAGAGTCAGGTTCACATTTCTCTGTGTTGGTGTAGTGGTAGGCTCTTTGCTTGAGCTGCGAGAGGTTGTGAGTTCGACTTTGAGGCAAGGCCCATGGACGTTGTATGGCTGCATGTTATTGCCTAGTCCAATGGACTATGTTGCCTATGAGTTTTAATTGGAATGATAGGCCAGGTACTGTCTTTTGCTTTTGTTTGGCCATGTTGTGTGCGCAGTCACTAGGATTATGTGAATTAATGTAGAGTCAGTTTCACACTTCTCTGTGTTGCTGTAGTGGTAGGCTTTTTTCTTGGGCTGCGAGAGGTTGTGAGTTCGACTCTGAGGCAAGGCCCATGGACTTTGTATGGCTGCATGTAATTGCATAGTCCAATGGACTGTGTTACCTATGAGTTTCCATTGGATTGATAGGCCAGGTACTGTCTTTTGCTTTCGTTTGGCCATGTTGTGTGCGCAGTCACTAGGATTATGTGAATTTATGTTCAATTAGTTTCGCACTTCTCTGTGTTGGTGTAGTGGTAGGCTTTTTGCTTGAGCTGTTAGAGGTTGTGGGTTTGACTCTGAGGCAAGGCCCATGGACTTTGTATGGCTGCATGTAATTGCATAGTCCAATGGACTGTGTTACCTATGAGTTTCCATTGGATTGATAGGCCAGGTATCGACTTTTGCTTTCGTTTGGCCATGTTGTGTGCACAGTCACTAGGATTATGTGAATAATTTGTAGAGTCAGTTTCACATATCTCTATGTTGGTGTAGTGGTAGGCTCTTTGCTTGGGCTGCGTAGATGTTGTGGGTTTGACTCTGGGGCAAGGCCCATGGACTTATTATGGCTGTATGTAGTTGCCTAGTCTAATGGACTGTGTTGCCTATGAGTTTCTATTGGATTGATAGGCCAGGTACTGTCTTTTGCTTTTGTTTGGCCATGTTGTGTGCGCAGTCACTAGGATTATGTGAATTAATGTAGAGTCAGTTTCACACTTCTCTGTGTTGCTGTAGTGGTAGGCTTTTTTCTTGGGCTGCGAGAGGTTGTGAGTTCGACTCTGAGGCAAGGCTCATGGACTTTGTATGGCTGCATGTAATTGCATAGTCCAATGGACTGTGTTACCTATGAGTTTCCATTGGATTGATAGGCCAGGTACTGTCTTTTGCTTTCGTTTGGCCATGTTGTGTGCGCAGTCACTAGGATTATGTGAATTTATGTTCAATTAGTTCCGCACTTCTCTGTGTTGGTGTAGTGGTAGGCTTTTTGCTTGAGCTGTTAGAGGTTGTGGGTTTGATTCTGAGGCAAGGCCCATGGACTTTGTATGGCTGCATGTAATTGCATAGTCCAATGGACTGTGTTACCTATGAGTTTCCATTGGATTGATAGGCCAGGTACTGTCTTTTGCTTTCGTTTGGCCATGTTGTGTGCGCAGTCACTAGGATTATGTGAATTAATGTAGAGTCAGTTTCACATTTCTCTGTGTTGGTGTAGTGGTAGGATCTTTGCTTGGGCTGTGAGAAGTTGTGGGTTTGACTCTGAGGCAAGGCCCATGGACTTTGTATGTCTCCATGTAATTGTCTAGTTCAATGGACTGTGTTGCCTATGAGTTTACATTGGCTTGATAGGCCAGGTAATGTCTTTTGCTTTTGTTTGGCCATGTTGTGTGCACATTCACTAGGATTATGTGAATTAATGTAGACGCAGCTTCCTACTTCTTTGTGTTGGTGTAGTTGTAGGCTCTTTGCTTGTTCTGCCAGAGGTTGTGGGTTTGACTCTGAGGCAAGGCCCATGGACTTTTTATGGCTGCATGTAATTGCCTAGTCCAATGGACTGTGTTGCCTATGAGTTTCCATTGGATTGATAAGCCAGGTACTGTCTTTTGCTTTTGTTTAGCCATGTTGTGTGCGCAGTCGGTAGGATTATGTGAATTAATGTAGAATCAGTTTCCCACTTCTCTGTATTGGTGTAGTGGTAGGCTCTTTGCTTGACTGCGAGAGGTTGTGGGTTTGACTCTGAAGCAAGGCCCATGGACTTTGTCTGTCTCCATGTAATTGTCTAGTCCAATGGACTGTGTTGCCTATGAGTTTCCATTGGATTGATAGGCCAGGTACTGTCTTTTGCTTTTGTTTGGCCATGTTGTGTGCGCAGTCACTAGGATTATGTGAATTAATGTAGAGTCGGTTTCCAACTTCTCTGTGTTGGTTTAGTGGTAGGCTCTTTGCTTGTTCTCCAAGAGGTTGTGGGTTCGCCTCTGAGGCAAGGCCCATGAACTTTGTATGGCTGCATGTATTTGCCTAGTCTAATGGACTGTGTTGCCTATGAGTTTCCATTGGATTGATAGGCCAGATAATGTCTTTTGCATTTGTTTCGCAATGTTGTGTGCACAGTCACTAGGATTATGTGAACTAATGTAAACTCAGTTTCCATCTTGTCTGTGTTGGTGTAGTGGTAGGCTCTTTGCTTGGGCTGCAAGAAATTGTGGGTTTGACTCAGAGGCAAAGCCCATGGACTTTGTATGGCTGCATGTAATTGTTTAGTCCAATGGACTGTGTTGCCTATGAGTTTCCATTGGCTTGATAGGCCAGGTAATGTCTTTTGCTTTTGTTTGGCCATGTTGTGTGCGCAGTCTCTAGGAATATGTGAATTAATGTAGACGCACCTTCCTACTTTTTTGTGTTGGTGTAGTTGTAAGCTCTTTGCTTGTTCTGCCAGAGGTTGTGGGTTTGACTCTGAGGCAAGGCCCATGGACTTTGTATGGCTGCATGTAATTGCCTAGTCCAATGGACTATGTTGTATATGAGTTTCCATTGGATTGATAGGCCAGGGACTGTCTTTTGCTTTTGTTTGGCCATGTTGTGTGCGCAGTCACTAGGATTATGTGAATTTATGTTGAGTCAGTTTCGCTCTTCTCTGTGTTGGTGTAGTGGTAGGCTCTTTGCTTGGGCTACAAGAGGTTGTGGGTTTGACTCTGAGGCAAGGCCCATGGACTTTGTATGGCTGCATGTAATTGCCTAGTTCAATTGATTGCTTTGCCTATGAGTTTCTATTGGATTGATAGGCCAGGTACTGTCTTTTGCTTTTGTTTGGCCATGTTGTGTGCGCAGTCACTAGGATTATGTGACTTAATGTAGAATCAGTTTTTCACTTCTCTGTGTTGGTGTATTGGTAGGCTCTTTGCTTGGGCTACGAGAGGTTGTGGGATTGACTCTGGGGCAAGGCCCATGGGCTTTGTATGGCTGCATTTAATTGCCTAGTCTAATGTACTGTGTTACCTATGAGTTTCCATTGGATTGATAGGCCAGGTACTGTCTTTTGCTTTTGTTTGGCCATGTTGTGTGCGCAGTCACTAGGATTATGTGAATTAATGTAGAGTCGGTTTCCAACTTCTCTGTGTTGGTTTAGTGGTAGGCTCTTTGCTTGTTCTCCAAGAAGTTGTGGGTTCGACTCTGAGGCAAGGCCCATGAACTTTGTATGGCTGCATGTATTTGCCTAGTCTAATGGACTGTGTTGCCTATGAGTTTCCATTGGATTGATAGGCCAGGTATTGTCTTTTGTTTGGCCATGTTGTGTGCGCAGTCGGTAGGATTATGTGAATTAATGTAGAATCAGTTTCCCACTTATCTGTGTTGGTGTAGTGGTAGGCTCTTTGCTTGGCTGCGAGAGGTTGTGGGTTTGACTCTGAGGCAAGGCCCATGGACTTTGTATGTCTCCATGTAATTGTCTAGTTCAATGGACTGTGTTGCCTATGAGTTTACATTGGCTTGATAGGCCAGGTAATGTCTTTTGCTTTTGTTTGGCCATGTTGTGTGCACATTCACTAGGATTATGTGAATTAATGTAGACGCAGCTTCCTACTTCTTTGTGTTGGTGTAGTTGTAGGCTCTTTGCTTGTTCTGCCAGAGGTTGTGGGTTTGACTCTGAGGCAAGGCCCATGGACTTTGTATGGCTGCATGTAATTGCCAAGTCCAATGGACTGTGTTGCCTATGAGTTTCCATTGGATTCATAGGCCAGGTATTGTCTTTTGCTTTTGTTTGGCCATGTTGTGTGCGCAGTCACTAGGATTATGTGAATTAATGTAGAATCCGTTTCCCACTTCTCTGTGTTGGTGTAGTGGAAGCTGCTTTGCTTGGCTGCGAGAGGTTGTGGGTTTGACTCTGCGGCATGGCCCATGGACTTTGTATGGCTGCATGTAATCGCCTAGTTCAATGGACTGTGTTGCCTATGAGTTTCCATTGGCCTGATAGGCCAGGTAATGTCTTTTGCTTTTGTTTGGCCATGTTGTGTGCGCATTCACTAGGATTATGTGAATTAATGTAGACGCAGCTTCCTACTTCTTTGTGTTGGTGTAGTTGTAGGCTCTTTGCTTGTTCTGCCAGAGGTTGTGGGTTTGACTCTGAGGCAAGGCCCATGGACTTTGTGAGGCTGCATGTAATTGCCTATTCCAATGGACTATGTTGTCTATGAGTTTCCATTGGATTGATAGGCAAGGGACTGTATTTAGCTTTTGTTTGGCCATGTTGTGTGCGCAGTCACTAGGATTATGTGAATTTATGTTGAGTCAGTTTCGCACTTCTCTGTGTTGGTGTAGTGGTAGGCTCTTTGCTTGGGCTGTGAGAGGTTGTGGGTTTGACTCTGAGGCAAGGCCCATGGACTTTGTATGGCTGCATGTAATTGCCTAGTCCAATGGATTGATAGGCCAGGTACTGTCTTTTGTTTTCGTTTGGCCATGTTTTGTGCGCAGTCACTAGGATTATGTGAGTTAATGTAGAGACAGTTTCACACTTCTCTGTGTTGCTGAAGTGGTAGGCTTTTTTGTTGGGCTGCGAGAGGTTGTGAGTTCGACTCTGAGGCAAGGCCCATGGACTTTGTATGGCTGCATGTAATTGCATAGTCCAATGGACTGCGTTACCTATGAGTTTCCATTGGATTGATAGGCCAGGTGCTTTCTTTTGCTTTTGTTTGGCCATGTTGTGTGCGCAGTCACTAGGAATATGTGAATTAATGTAGAGTCAGTTTCACATTTCTCTTTGTTGGTGTAGTGGTAGGCTCTTTGCTTGGGTTGTGAGAGGTTGTGGGTTTGACTCTGAGGCAAGGCCCATGGACTTTTTATGGCTGCATGTAATTGCCTAGTCCAATGGACTGTGTTGCCTATGAGTTTCCATTGGATTGATAGGCCAGGTATTGACTTTTGCTTTCGTTTAGCCATGTTGTGTGCGCAGTCACTAGGATTATGTGAATTAATGTAGAGTCAGTTTCAGACTTCTCTGTGTTGGTGTAGTGGTAGGCTCTTTGCTTGGGCCGCAAGAGGTTGTGGGTTCGACTCTAATGCAAGGCTCATGGACTTTGTATGGCTGCATGTAATTGCCTAGTCCAATAGAATTTGTTGCCTATGAGTTTCTATTGGATTGATAGGCCAGGTATTGACTTTTGCTTTCGTTTGGCCATGTTGTGTGCGCAGTCACTAGGATTATGTGAATTAATGTAGAGTCGGTTTCACATTTCTCTGTGTTGGTGTAGTGGTAGGCTCTTTGCTTGGGCTGCGAGAGGTTGTGGGTTTGACTCTGAGGCAAGGCCCATGGACTTTTTATGGCTGCATGTAATTGCCTAGTCCAATGGACTGTGTTGCCTATGAGTTTCCATTGGATTGATAGGCCAGGTACTGTCTTTTGTTTTTGTTTGGCCATGTTGTGTGCGCACTCACTAGGATTATGTGAATTAATGTGGAGGCAGGTTCACATTTCTCTGTGTTGGTGTAGTGGTAGGCTCTTTGCTTGAGCTGCGAGAGGTTGTGCGTTCGACTTTGAAGCAAGGCCCATGGACTGTGTATGGCTGCATGTTATTGCCTAGTCCAATGGACTGTGTTGCCTATGAATTTCCATTGGATTGATAAGCCAGGTACTGTCTTTTGCTTTTGTTTAGCCATGTTGTGTGCGCAGTCGGTAGGATTATGTGAATTAATGTAGAATCAGTTTCCAACTTCTCTGTGTTGGTTTAGTGGTAGGCTCTTTGCTTGTTCTCCAAGAGGTTGTGGGTTCGACTCTGAGGCAAGGCCCATGAACTTTGTATGGCTGCATGTATTTGCCTAGTCTAATGGACTGTTTTGCCTATGAGTTTCCATTGGATTGATAGGCCAGATAATGTCTTTTGCATTTGTTTCGCCATGTTGTGTGCACAGTCACTAGGATTATGTGAACTAATGTAAACTCAGTTTCCAACTTGTCTGTGTTGGTGTAGTGGTAGGCTCTTTGCTTGGGCTGCGAGAAATTGTGGGTTTGACTCTGAGGCAAAGCCCATGGACTTTGTATGGCTGCATGTAATTGTTTAGTCCAATGGACTGTGTTGCCTATGAGTTTCCATTGGCTTGATAGGCCAGGTAATGTCTTTTGCTTTTGTTTGGCCATGTTGTGTGCGCAGTCGCTAGGAATATGTGAATTAATGTAGACGCAGCTTCCTACTTTTTTGTGTTGGTGTAGTTGTAAGCTCTTTGCTTGTTCTGCCAGAGGTTGTGGGTTTGACTCTGAGGCAAGGCCCATGGACTTTGTATGGCTGCATGTAATTGCATAGTCCAATGGACTGTGTTACCTATGAGTTTCCATTGGATTGATAGGCCAGGTACTGTCTTTTGCTTTCGTTTGGCCATGTTGTGTGCGCAGTCACTAGGATTATGTGAATTTATGTTCAATTAGTTTCGCACTTCTCTGTGTTGGTGTAGTGGTAGGCTTTTTGCTTGAGCTGTTAGAGGTTGTGGGTTTGACTCTGAGGCAAGGCCCATGGACTTTGTATGGCTGCATGTAATTGCATAGTCCAATGGACTGTGTTACCTATGAGTTTCCATTGGATTGATTGGCCAGGTATCGACTTTTGCTTTCGTTTGGCCATGTTGTGTGCACAGTCACTAGGATTATGTGAATAATTTGTAGAGTCAGTTTCACATATCTCTGTGTTGGTGTAGTGGTAGGCTCTTTGCTTGGGCTGCGTAGATGTTGTGGGTTTGACTCTGGGGCAAGGCCCATGGACTTATTATGGCTGTATGTAGTTGCCTAGTCTAATGGACTGTGTTGCCTATGAGTTTCCATTGGATTGATAGGCCAGGTACTGTCTTTTGCTTTCGTTTGGCCATGTTGTGTGCGCAGTCACTAGGATTATGTGAGTTAATGAAGAGTCAGTTTCAAACTTCTCTGTGTTGGTGTAGTGGTAGGATCTTTGCTTGGGCTGCGAGAGGTTGTGGGTTTGACTCTGAGGCAAGGCCCAAGGACTTTGTATGGCTGCATGTTATTGCCTAGTCCAATGGACTGTGTTGCCTATGAGTTTCCATTGGATTGATAAGCCAGGTACTGTCTTTTGCTTTTGTTTAGCCATGTTGTGTGCGCAGTCGGTAGGATTATGTGAATTAATGAAGAATCAGTTTCCCACTTCTCTGTATTGGTGTAGTGGTAGGCTCTTTGCTTGGCTGCGAGAGGTTGTGGCTTTGACTCTGAAGCAAGGCCCATGGACTTTGTATGTCTCCATGTAATTGTCTAGTCCAATGGACTGTGTTGCCTATGAGTTTCCATTGGATTGATAGGCCAGGTACTGTCTTTTGCTTTTGTTTGGCCATGTTGTGTGCGCAGTCACTAGGATTATGTGAATTAATGTAGAGTCGGTTTCCAACTTCTCTGTGTTAGTTTAGTGGTAGGCTCTTTGCTTGTTCTCCAAGAGGTTGTGGGTTCGACTCTGAGGCAAGGCCCATGAACTTTGTATGGCTGCATGAATTTGCCTAGTCTAATGGACTGTGTTGCCTATGAGTTTCCATTGGATTGATAGGCCAGATAATGTCTTTTGCATTTGTTTCGCAATGTTGTGTGCACAGTCACTAGGATTATGTGAACTAATGTAAACTCAGTTTCCATCTTGTCTGTGTTGGTGTAGTGGTAGGCTGTTTGCTTGGGCTGCGAGAAATTGTGGGTTTGACTCAGAGGCAAAGTCCATGGACTTTGTATGGCTGCATGTAATTGTTTAGTCCAATGGACTGTGTTGCCTATGAGCTTCCATTGGCTTGATAGGCCAGGTAATGTCTTTTGCTTTTGTTTGGCCATGTTGTGTGCGCAGTCTCTAGGAATATGTGAATTAATGTAGACGCACCTTCCTACTATTTTGTGTTGGTGTAGTTGTAAGCTCTTTGCTTGTTCTGCCAGAGGTTGTGGGTTTGACTCTGAGGCAAGGCCCATGGACTTTGTATGGCTGCATGTAATTGCCTAGTCCAATGGACTATGTTGTATATGAGTTTCCATTGGATTGATAGGCCAGGGACTGTCTTTTGCTTTTGTTTGGCCATATTGTGTGCGCAGTCACTAGGATTATGTGAATTTATGTTGAGTCAGTTTCGCTCTTCTCTGTGTTGGTGTAGTGGTAGGCTCTTTGCTTGGGCTACAAGAGGTTGTGGGTTCGACTCTGAGGCAAGGCCCATGGACTTTGTATGGCTGCATGTAATTGCCTAGTCCAATTGATTGCTTTGCCTATGAGTTTCTATTGGATTGATAGGCCAGGTACTGTCTTTTGCTTTTGTTTGGCCATGTTGTGTGCGCAGTCACTAGGATTATGTGAATTAATGTAGAATCAGTTTTTCACTTCTCTGTGTTGGTGTATTGGTAGGCTCTTTGCTTGGGCTACGAGAGGTTGTGGGTTCGACTCTGGGGCAAGGCCCATGGGCTTTGTATGGCTGCATTTAATTGCCTAGTCTAATGTACTGTGTTACCTATGAGTTTCCATTGGATTGATAGGCCAGGTACTGTCTTTTGCTTTTGTTTGGCCATGTTGTGTGCGCAGTCACTAGGATTATGTGAATTAATGTAGAGTCGGTTTCCAACTTCTCTGTGTTGGTTTAGTGGTAGGCTCTTTGCTTGTTCTCCAAGAAGTTGTGGGTTCGACTCTGAGGCAAGGCCCATGAACTTTGTATGGCTGCATGTATTTGCCTAGTCTAATGGACTGTGTTGACTATGAGTTTCCATTGGATTGATAGGCCAGGTATTGCCTTTTGTTTGGCCATGTTGTGTGCGCAGTCGGTAGGATTATGTGAATTAATGTAGAATCAGTTTCCCACTTATCTGTGTTGGTGTAGTGGTAGGCTCTTTGCTTGGCTGCGAGAGGTTGTGGGTTTGACTCTGAGGCAAGGCCCATGGACTTTGTATGTCTCCATGTAATTGTCTAGTTCAATGGACTGTGTTGCCTATGAGTTTCCATTGGCTTGATAGGCCAGGTAATGTCTTTTGCTTTTGTTTGGCCATGTTGTGTGCACATTCACTAGGATTATGTGAATTAATGTAAACACAGCTTCCTACTTCTTTGTGTTGGTGTAGTTGTAGGCTCTTTGCTTGTTCTGCCAGAGGTTGTGGGTTTGACTCTGAGGCAAGGCCCATGGACTTTGTATGGCTGCATGTAATTGCCAAGTCCAATGGACTGTGTTGCCTATGAGTTTCCATTGGATTGATAGGCCAGGTATTGTCTTTTGCTTTTGTTTGGCCATGTTGTGTGCGCAGTCACTAGGATTATGTGGATTAATGTAGAATCCATTTCCCACTTCTCTGTGTTGGTGTAGTGGAAGCTGCTTTGCTTGGCTGCGAGAGGTTGTGGGTTTGACTCTGCGGCATGGCCCATGGACTTTGTATGGCTGCATGTAATCGCCTAGTTCAATGGACTGTGTTGCCTATGAGTTTCCATTGGCCTGATAGGCCAGGTAATGTCTTTTGCTTTTGTTTGGCCATGTTGTGTGCGCAGTCACTAGGATTATGTGAATTTATGTTGAGTCAGTTTCGCACTTCTCTGTGTTGGTGTAGTGGTAGGCTCTTTGCTTGGGCTGTGAGAGGTTGTGGGTTTGGCTCTGAGGCAAGGCCCATGGACTTTGTATGGCTGCATGTAATTGCCTAGTCCAATGGATTGATAGGCCAGGTACTGTCTTTTGTTTTCGTTTGGCCATGTTTTGTGCGCAGTCACTAGGATTATGTGAGTTAATGTAGAGACAGTTTCACACTTCTCTGTGTTGCTGAAGTGGTAGGCTTTTTTGTTGGGCTGCGAGAGGTTGTGAGTTCGACTCTGAGGCAAGGCCCATGGACTTTGTATGGCTGCATGTAATTGCATAGTCCAATGGACTGCGTTACCTATGAGTTTCCATTGGATTGATAGGCCAGGTGCTTTCTTTTGCTTTTGTTTGGCCATGTTGTGTGCGCAGTCACTAGGATTATGTGAATTAATGTAGAATCCGTTTCCCACTTCTCTGTGTTGGTGTAGTGGAAGCTGCTTTGCTTGGCTGCGAGAGGTTGTGGGTTTGACTCTGCGGCATGGCCCATGGACTTTTTATGGCTGCATGTAATTGCCTAGTCCAATGGGCTGTGTTGCCTATGAGTTTCCATTGGATTGATAGGCCAGGTATTGACTTTTGCTTTCGTTTAGCCATGTTGTGTGCGCAGTCACTAGGATTATGTGAATTAATGTAGAGTCAGTTTCAGACTTCTCTGTGTTGGTGTAGTGGTAGGCTCTTTGCTTGGGCTGCAAGAGGTTGTGGGTTCGACTCTAATGCAAGGCTCATGGACTTTGTATGGCTGCATGTAATTGCCTAGTCCAATAGACTTTGTTGCCTATGAGTTTCCATTGGATTGATAGGCCAGGTATTTACTTTTGCTTTCGTTTGGCCATGTTGTGTGCGCAGTCACTAGGATTATGTGAATTAATGTAGAGTCAGTTTCACATTTCTCTGTGTTGGTGTAGTGGTAGGCTCTTTGCTTGGGCTGCGAGAGGTTGTGGGTTTGACTCTGAGGCAAGGCCCATGGACTTTTTATGGCTGCATGTAATTGCCTAGTCCAATGGACTGTGTTGCCTATGAGTTTCCATTGGATTGATAGGCCAGGTACTGTCTTTTGTTTTCGTTTGGCCATGTTGTGTGCGCACTCACTAGGATTATGTGAATTAATGTAGAGGCAGGTTCACATTTCTCTGTGTTGGTGTAGTGGTAGGCTCTTTGCTTGAGCTGCGAGAGGTTGTGAGTTCGACTTTGAAGCAAGGCCCGTGGACTATGTATGGCTGCATGTTATTGCCTAGTCCAATGGACTGTGTTGCCTATGAGTTTCCATTGGATTGATAAGCCAGGTACTGTCTTTTGCTTTTGTTTAGCCATGTTGTGTGCGCAGTCGGTAGGATTATGTGAATTAATGTAGAATCAGTTTCCAACTTCTCTGTGTTGGTTTAGTGGTAGGCTCTTTGCTTGTTCTCCAAGAGGTTGTGGGTTCGACTCTGAAGCTAGGCCCATGAACTTTGTATGGCTGCATGTATTTGCCTAGTCTAATGGACTGTGTTGCCTATGAGTTTCCATTGGATTGATAGGCCAGATAATGTCTTTTGCATTTGTTTCGCCATGTTGTGTGCACAGTCACTAGGATTATGTGAACTAATGTAAACTCTGTTTCCAGCTTGTCTGTGTTGGTGTAGTGGTAGGCTCTTTGCTTGGGCTGCGAGAAATTGTGGGTTTGACTCTGAGGCAAAGCCCATGGACTTTGTATGGCTGCATGTAATTGTTTAGTCCAATGGACTGTGTTGCCTATGAGTTTCCATTGGCTTGATAGGCCAGGTAATGTCTTTTGCTTTTGTTTGGCCATGTTGTGTGCGCAGTCGCTAGGAATATGTGAATTAATGTAGACGCAGCTTCCTACTTTTTTGTGTTGGTGTAGTTGTAAGCTCTTTGCTTGTTCTGCCAGAGGTTGTGGGTTTGACTCTGAGGCAAGGCCCATGGACTTTGTATGGCTGCATGTAATTGCCTAGTCCAATGGACTATGTTGTATATGAGTTTCCATTGGATTGATAGGCCAGGGACTGTCTTTTGCTTTTGTTTGGCCATGTTGTGTGCACAGTCACTAGGATTATGTGAACTAATGTAAACTCTGTACCAACTTCTCTGTGTTGGTGTAGTGGTAGGCTCTTTGCTTGGGCTACAAGAGGTTGTGGGTTCGACTCTGAGGCAAGGCCCATGGACTTTGTATGGCTGCATGTAATTGCCTAGTCCAATTGATTGCTTTGCCTACGAGTTTCTATTGGATTTATAGGCCAGGTAATGTCTTTTGCTTTTGTTTTGCTTTTGTTTGGCCATGTTGTGTGCGCAGTCACTAGGATTATGTGAATTAATGTAGAATCAGTTTTCCACTTCTCTGTGTTGGTGTATTTGTAGGCTCTTTGCTCGGGCTACAAGAGGTTGTGGGTTCGACTCTGGGGCAAGGCCCATGGGCTTTGTATGGCTGCATGTATTTGCCTAGTCTAATGGACTGTGTTGCCTATGAGTTTCCATTGGATTGATAGGCCAGGTATTTTCTTTTGTTTGGCCATGTTGTGTGCGCAGTCGGTAGGATTATGTGAATTAATGTAGAATCAGTTTCCCACTTCTCTGTGTTGGTGTAGTGGTAGGCTCTTTGCTTGGCTGCGAGAGGTTGTGGGTTTGACTCTGAGGCAAGGCCCATGGACTTTGTATGTCTCCATGTAATTGTCTCGTCCAATGGACTGTGTTGCCTATGAGTTTCCATTGGATTGATGGGCCAGGTACTGTCTTTTGCTTTTGTTTGGCCATGTTGTGTGCGCAGTCACTAGGATTATGTGAATTAATGTAGAGTCAGGTTCACATTTCTCTGTGTTGGTGTAGTTATAGGCTCTTTGCTAGAGCTGCGAGAGGTTGTGAGTTCAACTTTGAGGCAAGGCCCATGGACTTTGTATGGCTGCATGTTATTGCCTAGTCAAATGGACTATGTTACCTATGAGTTTCAATTGGAATGATAGGCGAGGTACTGTCTTTTGCTTTTGTTTGGCCATGTTGTGTGCGCAGTCACTAGGATTATGTGAATTAATGTAGAGTCAGTTTCACACTTCTCTGTGTTGCTGTAGTGGTAGGCTTTTTTCTTGGGCTGCGAGAGGTTGTGAGTTCGACTCTGAGGCAAGGCCCATGGACTTTGTATGGCTGCATGTTATTGCCTAGTCCAATGGACTATGTTACCTATGAGTTTCAATTAGAATGATAGGCCAGGTACTGTCTTTTGCTTTTGTTTGGCCATGTTGTGTGCGCAGTCACTAGGATTATGTGAATTAATGTAGAATCATTCTCCTACTTCTCTGTGTTGGTGTAGTGGTAGGCTCATGCTTGGGCTGCGAGCAGTTGCGGCTTGACTCTGAGGCAAAGCCCATGGACTTTGTATGGCTGCATGTAATTGCCTAGTCCAATGGACTATGTTGTCTATGAGTTTCCATTGGATTGATAGGCCAGGGACTGTCTATTGCTTTTGTTTGGCCATGTTGTGTGCGCAGTCACTAGGATTATGTGAATTTATGTTGAGTCAGTTTCGCACTTCTCTGTGTTGGTGTAGTGGTAGGCTCTTTGCTTGGGCTTTGAGAGGTAGTGGTTTTGACTCTGAGGCAAGGCCCATGGACTTTGTATGGCTGCATGTTATTGCCTAGTCCAAAGGATTGCGTTGCCTATGAGTTTCCATTGGATTAATAGGCCAGGTACTGTCTTTTGCTTTTGTTTGGCCATGTTGTGTGCGCAGTCACTAGGATTATGTGAATTAATGTAGAGTCATTCACCTAATTCTCTGTGTTGGTGTAGTGGTAGTCTCTTTGCTTAAGCTGCGAGAGGTTGTGGGTTCAACTCTGAGGCAAGGCCCATGGAGTTTGTATGGCTGCATGTAATCGCCTAGTTCAATTGACTGTATTGCCTATGAGTTCCCATCGGATTGATAGGCCAGGTACTGTCTTTTGCTTTTGTTTGGCCATGTTGTGTGCGCAGTCACTAGGATTATGTGAACTAATGTAAACTCAGATTCCAACTTCTCTGTGTTGGTGTAGTGGTAGGCTCTTTGCTTGGGCTGCGAGAGGTTGTGGGTTCGACTCTGAGGCAAGGCCCATGGAGTTTGTATGGCTGCATGTAATCGCCTAGTTCAATTGACTGTGTTGCTTATGAGTTTTCATAGGCTAGGTAATGTCTTCTGCTTTTGTTTGGCCATGTTGTGTGCGCAGTCACTAGGATTATGTGAATTAATGTAGACGCAGCTTCCTACTTCTTTGTGTTTTTGTAGTTGTAGGCTCTTTGCTTGTTCTGCCAGAGGTTGTGGGTTTGACTCTGAGGCAAGGCCCATGGACTTTTTATGGCTGCATGTAATTGCCTAGTCCAATGGACTATGTTGCCTATGAGTTTCCATTGGATTGATAGGCCAGGTACTGCCTTTTGCTTTTGTTTGACCATGTTGTGTGCGCAGTCACTAGGGTTATGGGAATTAATGTAGAGTCAGTTTCCCACTTCTCTGTGTTGTTGTAGTGGTAGGCTCTTTGCTTGGGCTGCGAGAGGTTGTGGGTTCGACTCTAATGCAAGGCTCATGGACTTTGAATGGCTGCATGTAATTGCTTAGTCCAATGGACTGTGTTGCTTATGAGTTTCTATTGGATTGATAGGCCAGTTACTGTCTTTTGTTTTCGTTTGGCCATGTTGTGTGCGCAGTCACTAGGATTATGTGAAATAATGTAGAGTCAGGTTTACATTTCTCTGTGTTGGTGTAGTGGTAGGCTCTTGGCTTGAGCTGCGAGAGGTTGTGAGTTCGACTTTGAGGCAAGGCCCATGGACTTTGTATGGCTGCATGTAATTGCCTAGTCCAATTGATTGCTTTGCATATGAGTTTCTATTGGATTGATAGGCCAGGTACTGTCTTTTGCTTTTGTTTGGCCATGTTGTGTGCGCAGTCACTAGGATTATGTGAATTAATGTAGAGTCATTCACCTACTTCTCTGTGTTGGTGTAGTGGTAGTCTCTTTGCTTAAGCTGCAAGAGGTTGTGGGTTCGACTCTGAGGCAAGGCCCCTGTAGTTTGTATGGCTGCATGTAATTGCCTATTTCATATAACTGTTTTGCCTATGAGTTCCCATTGGATTGATAGGCCAGGTACTGTCTTTTGCTTTTGTTTGGCCATGTTGTGTGCGCAGACACTAGGATTATGTGAACTAATGTAAACTCACTTTCCAACTTCTCTGTCTTGGTGTAGTGGTAGGCTCTTTGCTGGGGCTGCGAGAAATTGTGGGTTTGACTCTGAGGCAAAGCCCATGGACTTTATATGGCTGCGTGTAATTGCCTAGTCCAATGGACTGTGTTGCCTATGAGTTTCCATTGGATTGATTGGCCAGGTATTATCTTTTGTTTGGTTATGTTGTGTGCGCAGTCGGTAGGATTATGTGAATTAATGTAGAATCAGTTTCCCAGTTCTCTGTGTTGCTGTAGTGGAAGGCTCTTTGCTTAGCTGCAAGAGGTTGTGGGTTTGACTCTGAGGCAAGGCCCATGGAGTTTGTATGGCTGCATGTAATTGCCTAGTTCAATTAACTGTGTTGCCTATGAGTTCCCATTGGATTGATAGGCCAGGTACTGTCTTTTGCTTTTGTTTGGCCATGTTGTGTGCGCAGTCACTAGGATTATGTGAATTAATGTAGACGCAGCTTCCTACTTCTTTGTGTTGGTGAAGTTGTAGGCTCTTTGCTTGTTCTGCCAGAGATTGTGGGTATGACTCTGAGGCAAGGCCCATGGACTTTGTATGGCTGCATGTAATTGCGTAGTCCAATGGACTATGTTGTCTATGAGTTTCCATTGGATTGATAGGCCAGGGACTGTCTTTTGTTTTCGTTTGGTCATGTTGTGTGCGCAGTCACTAGGATTATGTGAATTAATGTAGAGTCATTCTCTTCTCTGTGTTGGTGTAGTGGTAGGCTCTTTCCTTGGGTTACAAGAAGTTGTGGGTTTGACTTTGAGGCAAAGCCCATGGACTTTGTATGGTTGAATGTAATTGCCTAGTCCAATGGACTGTGTTGCCTATGAGTTTTCATTGAATGAATAGGCCAGGTATTGTCTTTTGTTTGGCCATGTTGTGTGCGCAGTCGGTAGGATTATGTGAATTAATGTAGAATCAGTTTCCCACTTCTCTGTGTTAGTGTAGTGGTAGGCTCTTTGCTTGGCTGCGAGAAGTTGTGGCTTTGACTCTGAGGCAAGGCCCATGGACTTTGTATGTCTCCATGTAATTGTCTAGTCCAATGGACTGTGTTGCCTATGAGTTTCCATTGGATTGATAGGCCAGGTACTGTCTTTTGCTTTTGTTTGGCCATGTTGTGTGCGCAGTCACTAGGATTATGTGAATTAATGTAGAAATGGTTTTCCACTTCTCTGTGTTGGTGTATTGGTAGGCTCTTTGCCTTGGCTATGAGAGGTTGTGGGTTTGACTCTGGGGCAAGGCCCATGGGCTTTGTATGGCTGCATGTAATTGCCTAGTCCAATGTACTGTGTTACCTATGAGTTTCCGTTGGATTGATAGGCCACGTACTGTCTTTTGCTTTTGTTTGGCCAGGTTGTGTGCGCAGTCACTAGGATTATGTTAATTAATGTAGAGTCGGTTTCCGACTTCTCTGAGTTGGTTTAGTGGTAGGCTCTTTGCTTGTTCTCCAAGAGGTTGTGGGTTCGACTCTGAGGCAATGCCCATGAACTTTACATGGCTGCATGTAAGTGCCTAGTGTAATGGACTGTGTTGCCTATGAGTTTCCATTGGATTGATAGGCCAGATAATGTCTTTTGCATTTGTTTGGCCATGTTGTGTGCGCAGTCACTAGGATTATGTGAATTAATGTAGAGTCATTCACCTACTTCTCTGTGTTGGTGTAGTGGTAGGCTCTTTGCCCTGGCTACGAGAGGTTGTGGGTTCGACTCTGGGGCAAGACCCATGGGCTTTGTATGGCTGCATGTAATTGCCTAGTCCAATGTACTGTGTTACCTATGAGTTTCCATTGGATTGATAGGCCAGGTACTGTCTTTTGCTTTTGTTTGGCCATGTTGTGTGCGCAGTCACTAGGATTATGTTAATTAATGTAGAGTCGGTTTCCAACTTCACTGAGTTGGTTTAGTGGTAGGCTCTTTGCTTGTTCTCCAAGAGGTTGTGGGTTCGACTCTGAGGCAAGGCCCATGAACTTTGTTTGGCTGCATGTAATTGCCTAGTCTAATGGACTGTGTTGCCTATGAGTTTCCATTTGATTGAATGGCCAGGTACTGTCTTTTGTTTTCGTTTGGCCATGTTGTGTGCGCAGTCACTAGGATTATGTGAATTAATGCTATTGGATTTTTCAAGTCAGTATTCACACAGCAGTTTCTGCTATTTCATGTATTCCCCTTACATAGTCACTGGTGTGCATACCTTATCTCCCCATAGTGCCTGGGATCTGACCCAGACACTAGCAGCTTTGCACTCCTACCCAAAACTGGGCTCTTCACTGAACTCACTACCTCCACGGTTCAACTCTTAACTGAACTTCAACTAACTAACTGGTTTTCCCACCTCCAGGCCTGTGAACTCCTTGGTGGGTGGGGCCAACCGCCTGGCTCCGCCCCACCTGGTGTGGACATCAGCCCCTGGAGGGAGGCAACAACGGTTTTGTGTCTGACTAGTGTAACTATCCGGGAAAGGGTGTGTGTGTGTGTGTTATGTCTGTGACCAACTGGCTAGTCCAGGGCGTCACACTTGCACCCCCTTCTTGTGATGTGAAGGTGTGTAGTCAGTGCCTACGTGTAATTCCTGACACCACTCCTCTGGCTGACTTGGTGAGCTGTCACTGACTGGGTGGGGTGCAGTAATGGTGGATGCTGCTGCTGCTTGGATAGCATGTGTATCTACTGTGAACAGCTTATCAATGGTGGCAAATCGGGGCAGCTTAACCTCTTGCTCTCCGCAGTTCAACACTCTCACGCGCACTCTTCCCTTCCGTATTAATGAATAAAACTGTGATATAAATAGTATATAGATACCCCACAAATGCAGATAAAGGTAGGTTATGGGAAAAGGGAGAAGAGGGAAACAGGAAAATAGTGTAATAAAGTATACCTTCCAGGGGGGAGAGGAAATGGCAGCACAGCCAGTGGAGGTGAAGCAAGGGGAAGCCTGCAACTAAATTGTTGAGAGCATTATCACATGGTGACTGAGCCTGATTGTAACGGGAGCATAGAGGTGCCGATCCTGTCTTACCTGCGTTGGTGTAGAAGTGGGTTTCCAGTGGTGGAGTCAGCTGTGTGCAGTGGTGGCTGTGGGTTCTTTTATGTGCGACCGTAGTAATAGCTGCGCCCACTTCCTGTATGGGAGTGGAATGCAGTGAGGCTAATGGAACGCACGTCCACGTGCCGCGCCCCTGAAGGTAATACCGATCATTGAATACAAAAAAATTTCTCATACTACTGTATGGGGGTCCCTATATTTAATATGATATCCAAGCCACAGCATCCACCGTTACTTCACCACACCCATTCAGTGACAGCTCACCAAGTCAACCAGAGGAGTGGTGTAAGGAATTACACGTAGGCACTGACTCCACACCTTCACATCACAAGAAGCGGGTCCACAGGGTAGTGCAAGAATACGAGCAAGTCTTCAGCAAACATCCGCTAGACTTTGGGAGAATAAAAGGGGTCCATATTCATGGTTTAAGAACTTGGGTTCTAACGTGCCCAGAGTATGCTCCACTCTATGCTCCCTTTACAATCAGGCTCAGTCACCATGTGATAACGCTCTCAACTCTTTAGTTGCAGGCTTCCTTTTGCTTCACCTCCACTGGCTGTGCTGCCATTTCCTCTCACCCCCAGAAGGTATACTTTATTACACTATTTTCCTCTTTCCCTGTTCCCCCTTTTCCCATAACCTACCTTTATTTACAATTGTGGGGTATCTATATGATATTTACATCATAGTTTTATTCATTAGTGCGGAAGGGAAGAGTGCCCGTGAGAGTGTTAAACTGCGGAGAGCAGGAGGTTAAGCTGCCCCGACTTGCCACCATTGATAAGCTGTTCACAGTAGATACACATGCTATCCAAGTAGCAGCATCCACTATTACTGCACCCCACCCAGTCAGTGACTGCTCACCAAGTCAGCCAGAGGAGTGGTGTAAGGAATTACACGTAGGCACTGACTCCACACCTTCACATCACAAGAAGCGGGTCCACAGGGTAGTGCAAGAATACGAGCGAGCAAGTCTTCAGCAAACATCCGCTAGATTTTGGGGGAATAAAAGGGGTCCAACACTACATCCCCACAGGTGCACACCCACCCATCAAAGAGAGCTATAAGCCAATACCACCTTCACATTACCAGTGTACCAAGGACATGTTGAGCAACATGAAGGCGGCTGGGGTTATCCGTGACAGTTGTAGCCTTTGGGCAGCTCCGTTGGTCCTGTTAAAGAAGAAGGACGGCATCACTCCCCCGTATTGAGGAATCGCTAGCTGCATTGAGAACTGCAAATTATTTTTCTACCCTTGATCTCACTAGTCACTATTGGCTAGTGTCCGTTGCTGAGGCAGACCGGGGGAAGACCGCCTTTGCCACCCCTATGGCGCTGGAGGTCGGCAGACTGTTGTTCAAAAGCAGTGTCTGACGAACAAATTTGCTTCATCCTGAGGAACTGGCCAGTCGGTACGGCCCGGATGGTGGAGGGGGTATGAGCAGAAGAAGCATGCAGCAGTGCGTTGACTGATGTTTCCTTCCTATGGACGTCGGTCTGAACAATTCGCTCAGAACCGAATGAAATTTTAATATCCAGGAAGTCAACGCAACTGCTGCTATGCTTATGTGTCAATCTGATGTTAAAGGTGTTGTTATTAAGTTCCTCCATAAATGTCTCGAGCTGCTCCACAGTGCCCTGCCAAAAAATCAAAATATCATCAATATACCTTAGCCAGCACTGCACATGGGCGCCAGCCCCTGCACCTCCGTCACCAAAAACCAACCAATCCCAGTACCTCTGCCTTCTATCTAGGTGCCTTGAGTTATGTCCTGTAAACTGTCACAGCGACCCAGACACACATGTGTAGTAGGGGAATATCCCTGCTGAGATGCCAGTGCTAGAGCACTCGTTTGCTGTGGAGTTGAACGCTATGTGAGCAGTTCTTACCTTCAATGAGCAGAAGTCTCTTTTTTCAGATTTCAATATCTCTGTGGGTATCTGGCAGAAATATGGAATACTCTTTACTGCTAAGACCCTGTACACCACTCCCACTAAAGGGGGCTTTACACGCTGCGACATCGCTAATGCGGAGTCGTTGGGGTCACGGAATTTGTGACGCACATCCGGCCGCATTAGCGATGTTGCTGCGTGTGACACCGATGAGCGATTTTGCATCGTTGCAAAAACGTGCAAAATCGCTCATCGGTGACATGGGTCTCCATTCTTGATTATCGTTACTGCAGCAGTAACGATGTAGTTCGTCGCTCCTGCGGCAGCACACATCACTCCGTGTGACACCGCAGAAACGAGGAACCTCTCCTTACCTGCCTCCCAGCCGCTATGAGGAAGGAAGGAGGTGGGCGGGATGTTCCGGCCACTCATCTCCGCCCCTCCGCTGCTATTGGGCGGTCGCTCAGTGACGTCGCTGTGACGCCGCACGGACCGCCCCCTTAGAAAGGAGGCGGTTCGCCGGTCACAGCGACGTCGCCGGTCAGGTAAGTATGTGTGACGGGTCTGGTCGGTGTTGTGCGGCATGGGCAGCGATTTGCCCGTGTCGCGCAACAGATGGGGCGGGTACCCACACTAGCGATATCGGGACCGATATCGCAGTGTGTAAAGTAGCCTTTAGTCACATGACCAAGACTGTATCTGTGTCCCTACAACACACTTGAGACAAATGTGTGTGTGAGCCTGCATTGTGGGGTATATATAATATATTATAGAGCTGGGAAGGATCATTCTAAGCAGTGAGCTGTTCCAGTATTTGTAGGAAAATACCCAGTAGAAGCATCAAACACAGCACCAATACCTCCCATCAGTATCCCACCACAGTGCCATGTAACCCATGCCCTACACTCCCATCTACACCAATACTATACAGGCACAAACTAGTATATCTGACTAAAAGCCCCCAAAATATGAAGAACGGCCTATAGTTGAGTGTGGATATAAAATCTATGTGAGCAGAGCTAGAATAGAAATCACTGATCGCATTGAAGTCATTCTGACCATAAATCACCATGATATCAAGGTGAGGAGTTGTGTGTTACTGCTGGGAGGAAAGGGTTAACAGTGGAATATTAAGGTGCATTTCTGTGTGCAGTGTTACTAGTCAATGTAACAATTCAATATGAGCTGCTCTTGGTGCCGGGGGAGGGAGATGCTCTCCTGAGCAAGATAGATGGGGAATGAACATGATATCTATATAGTGTAAGGCAGGGGGTCTCAAACTCGGCTGGGTGTATGGGCCGCACAGAGGAAAAAAATAATTTGGGGGGCTGCATTCTTTGCAGGACAAAGTGACATTTTTATTGGTACCATATATATATATTTTTTTCACACACCTTTGGATGACTGATTTTCAACATTTTTCACTTGTTTATTATAACAAATGTGCACATTCTTTGGTTAAATCTAAAAAAAAAAAATTTGATGTTAAAAAAAAGTCATGCCTTATTTTGTTTTTTTTTACATTTTATCCCTTTCTTTTAACTAATAGTGTTACAATTATGACGCTAGCGTTTTGTGAAGGGAATGCTTTGCCTACTTCCGTGACTATGGCCTTCCGGAACTGCTGCATTTTGGCTGACCTCTCCGCCTCGGGAATAAGAGACATAAAGTTCTCCTTGTAGCGTGGGTCTAACAGTGTTACCAACCAGTAATGATTGTCGGCCAAGATGTTCTTAACGCGAGGGTCACGAGACAGGCAGCTTACCATAAAGTCATCCATGTGCGCCAGACTCTTAACAGCCATCACTTCAGTATCCAGACCAACACGATGACTGAACATGCTGTCCTCCTCCTTCTCCTCCTCCTCCTCCTCATCATCTACCCTGTCCTCTGGCCAGCCACGCTGAACTGAGCATATGACTGGTATGCATGTCATATCCTCAATTTGGCCGGAGAGTTGCTCCATGTCTTCATCCTCCTCCTCGTCATAGTCCTCCACTGCACGTTGTGATGAGACGAGGCTGGGCTGTGTGTTATCACCCACACCCACTACTGTTTCTTGCTCCAACTCATCGTGTTCCGCCTGCAATGCATCATGTTTGGTTTTGAGCAGAGACCGTTTTAGAAGGCAGAGAAGCGGTATGGTGACGCTAATAATGGCGTCATCGCCGCTCACCATCTTGGTGGAGTCCTCAAAGTTTTGGAGGATGGTACATAGGTCGGACATCCATCTCCACTCCTCAGGTGTTATGTGTGGAGTTTGACCCATTTCCCGACGGCTTAGGTGATGCAGGTACTCAACAACTGCCCTCTTCTGCTCACATATCCTGATCAACATGTGCAGAGTTGAATTCCAACGCGTGGGGACATCACACACCAGTCTGTGAGCCGGAAGATGCAAACGACGCTGAAAGCCGGCAAGGCCGGCTGAAGCAGTAGGTGACTTTCGAAAATGTGCAGACAGGCAGCGAACTTTTACCAGCAGATCAGACAGCTCTGGGTATGACTTTAGAAACCGCTGAACCACGAGGTTGAGCACATGGGCCATGCATGGAACATGTGTCAGCTGGCCTCGCCTCAAAGCCGCCACCAGGTTCCGGCCATTGTCACACACAACCTTTCCTGGCTTTAGGTTCAGAGGTGTGAGCCAGTGATCTGCATGCTGTTTTAGAGCTGTCCACACCTCTTCTGCATTGTGGGGTTTGTCACCTATGCAGATTAGCTGCAGCACAGTCTGTTGCCGCTTCGCCGAGGCAGTGCTGCAGTGCTTCCAGCTTGGGACTGGTGTGGAGGGTAAAGTGGATGAGGATGCGCAGGAGGAGGAGGAGGCTGAAGAGCATGACATTCCGGAGCTGTAGAGTGTGGGTGAAACCCTGACTGAGGTAGGGCCTGCAAACCTTGGTGTGGGAAGGACTTGTTCCGTTCCTCGCTCAAACTGGGTCCCAGCTGGGCTGGGCTGGGTCCCTACCCGGCTGGGTAGGGCGTTGTGGGGGGTTTGTCTATCTCCGTTTGAGGTGAGTTTGTTTAAGTTAGCCTTTTCTTTGGCGTTTTTTGGAGCCCTGCGGGTTGGGGAGTTGGTATCGCCCAGTAAGGCGTTCCCCGGGGGCTTGGATTGGGGTGACATTATGTCAGTGGAAAACGGAGTTGAATTTTGGATTAGGAAATCGAAAACTGATCAGAGAGGTGTGGGTAGACTAGTCCGTTTGGGGATGGTTGTGGCATCTGATATGTGCCCGTTCAAGTGTCTCGGGAATTTTCAACAGATCCGTCCGAAGGTGGATGGCCCCTTATTATGTCACGAGGATGGGTCCTTTTTATCGAGATACCAATTTGTGAGTGTTTTTAGGGCATGTTTGAAGTCGTTGGGGTTAGATCCGAAGTCTTTCGGATTGGGGCAGCGACGGAGGCCTCTATATGCGGCCTACCGGAGGAGACAGTTAAGCAGATTGGTAGGTGGAAGTCGCAGCGCTTTAAGTCGTATGTACGTCCCCAGGTGGTTGTTGGCAATTGAGGGGAAAAGGGGGGGGGTATTAGGGTAGCAATGGGGGGGGTGAGAGTGTGTGTTTTTTGTCAATTTGGTTTGGTGAGGCAATAAAATGGTGTCGTCTGTACATTTTGTATTGCAGAAGCACCCCCTCTTCCTTCCCTGGTCTGGATCCTTGGCCACTCTTATGTGTATTGGGGAGCCCGACGAGCGGACGCGAGATGGAACGGGAGACAGCTAGGTTTTGAGAAGGACCTGGCTCTCGTGCGATGGCTTGGTGTTCGGGGGTTAGGGTGGAACAGGGTGTTGCAGGAGGTGCATAGATACGCCCGATTGGACAGACCGCCTGACATGTTAGTGTTGCATGCCGGGGGGAATGATTTGGGTGGGCGTCCTTTTTGATAAAGGACATCAAACATGATTTGTTACGGTTATGGGTGTCGTTTCCAGGTCTAACGATAGTCTGGTCGGAGATAGTAGCGAGAAAGAGTTGGCAGAAAGCGCGGTCAGTTGACAGGTTGAACAAGGCGCGGGCGAAGGTTAATAGGGCGATCTCGAAGTTTGTTAGTCGGAACGGGGGTATAGCAATACGGCATGTTGAGTTGGAAAGGACGGAAGAGGAATTTTGGTTGGCTGACGGGGTACACCTTAATGCGGTGGGAACTGACTTATGGGCTCTTGGCTTGCAGGGAGGTATTGAGAGGGCCCTTTGGTTGCGGGGGGTCTCAGGCACTTGAAGGGTTTCAAGGTGCCTTCGTTGTGGTGTTGTTTATTGGTGGGTCCTTGAAGTTGGTTTAAAATTGGTTTGGGGATTCATCCGGGTATGGATCCCCTCATTGGCAGAATTGATGGTCCCCTGGTGATTTTGGGGGGGAACCCCGACGGGGTATGTCGGGGCCCCTGGGGGTGTGGTTGGGGTTGACGGAGGATTAACCCTTACCATTTGGTGCTCCTGAGCCAGTGTGGGTAACGGCTGGGAGCAAGTTGAGGTTTTTTATTGCTCGGTTATGGGAATCACCAGGGTTTTGGTAGCTTCAAGGACCTTACCACATTGCAAATTTTATTGGTTATGTATTCTTGTTAATAAAATGGCTCCTATGGCCAAAATTATCCAAAGATAAATTTGTGTCTGTGTAATTACTTTTAAATAAGAAATGGGAATGGAGGTGTGGGGTATGAAAGGAAGACCGGAGTCAACAATTCCAGGGTCAAGCATGTTTATTTGCCTAAGCTTCGTTCCAGGGTAGAAAGGGTAAGAGTGCCTTTCAGAATTCGAAGTGGTCGGACTGTACGGGCCACCAAGAACTGCAGGAGAGCTTGAACATCTTCCCATGGATTTGCGACATCCTCCCTCATCAGTTACGTAGGTAAGCAGGTTCTCAGCATTGCAGCCCATTTGTTATCTTAAGTTAGTTAAGCGGGGTTAACTAACCTGTCAGTTCAGCCTCAGGTCTAAAGCAGAGGCCTGGACTCCACTCCTTACTCCTCACTCCACAACTCTCCTTAAAAACAACTGACTCCTTTTTCCTGCCCCGGGGTCTCCAGACCCCTAGGTGGGCGTTTCCTTCCGTCTGGTCCTGCCCACTGGTGTGCCTGTCTTTCCCTGGGGGAGGTGACTAGGGTTTTCTGGTTGGCTTTGTGTGACTTAGGTGAGGGAAGTTGTTATGCGGGGGCCTATGTGTGACTACCTGCAGTGTCAGGGCGTCACATATGTATGTGTGTATGTCTGCTAAAGGAATCCGCACCGTCATATTTACAAACACAACACTGCCTGGTGGTGCCGGGAGCTTGCTATCTTCTGCGATCAGCTGGAGGCCAGGATCATGCGACAGCTCAGTGAGGGACGCACGGAGCTTCTGGAGATGGCTGCGGCGGTTCGGACCTACGAGGAGGGAGCCGCGCGACGCCTGCCAGATCGAGCGGCGACGACTCAGATCCCGATGGTGCCACTGATGGGTGAGTCCAGAGTTGCCCCGGCCAGCGCAAGTGCTCCAACCCCTGCTGCTACGACCGCGGTCCCAGAAGAGGCGCCCGGCGCGGCGACGCTGAGCCAGGCCGCAGCCATGCCAGGTGCGGCCCGCCAAGCCCCGGCCGCCGCAGCGATGCCCTGCTCGGCCCGCCAAGCCCCGGCCGCCGCAGCGATGCCCTGCTCGGCCCGCCAAGCCCCGGCCGCCGCAGCGATGCCCTGCTCGGCCCGCCAAGCCCCGGCCGCCGCAGCGATGCCCTGCTCGGCCCACCAAGACCCGGTCCCTGCAGCGACGCCCAGCCCAGCCTGCACAGATCCCATCGCAGCTGCGACGCCGATCCAGGCCGCCGCCATACAGGGCGCGGCCCGCCAAGACCAGGCCGCCGCCATACAGGGCGCGGCCCGCCAAGACCAGGCCGCCGCCATACAGGGCGCGGCCCGCCAAGACCAGGCCGCCGCCATACAGGGCGCGGCCCGCCAAGACCAGGCCGCCGCCATACAGGGCGCGGCCCGCCAAGACCAGGCCGCCACCATGCCAGGCGCGGCCCGCCAAGAGATTGCATCACCATTTTCCCCGGCCTGCAAGGCCAGAGCAGACACCGCTCCCCAGCCTAAGGAAGTCCCTACTAGGAAATCCCTAATAGGTGAAGACTCCGCATACTGGCAGCTGAAGGCTGACCTGGAGGCCAAGTTCCCACAGGAGATGGTGGACAGATACATGCTCCCTCCGCACACCCCTAAGGCAACCCCTGCAGCAACCACGCTGAAGAGTCCACCGCCTGGGCCAGCTGAGGAACACTCATCCCCGGCGCTGCCACGACCAGAGTGCAGCGAAGAACTAAGGGGGAGAGGAGGGCAAGAAGCTGAGGAGTTGCCCCCGGAGCCAGCAGCAGTGCTAGTCCCAGAGCCGGAGATGCTGCCATATTCCCGCTGGGACGAGGAAGACCTGACACCTCCTGCTGAAGAAGACCTGCCCAACCGCCCTACCTGGGAGCTTGTAAGCTGCACTTCGCAGAATCCAGTCCGCAAGATACAGCGCCGCAGTAGAACCCAGTCTTTCCCTGCACCGCCATCCCCAGAGCAGAGAGAAGTCACGGCCAGAGACCTACAAGAAAAACGGTTCCTGAGAAGAGCCAAAGCACAGGTCAGAGGACCCCTTTGCAGAGGAGTAGTGGAGGACTTCAGCCTCAAGTCAGGATATGGGTTCATCGTAGCACCTGGTATAAAAGAAGGTATCTTCGTCAACAGAAGAGACGTCAGAGCTAATCTGCCCAGAGGACATCCTGGAAGGAACCTGCGTACAGGAGACTCCGTACAGTTTACTATGCATCGAGGCGAAAGAGGCTGGTATGCCCTAGATGTAGTACCATGTCCCAAAGAAGAAAGGAAAGACAGCCATAAAGAAAGAAAAGACAAAGAACCTACTGAAGAGACAACTACAGATGAGGAAAAAGGTCAAGAAAGCAACAGGTGCCGCAGCCCTACAGGCCCAAGCCCTGGTGAAGAGGAATCTGCCTAAGTTTAAGTAAAGTACAGCAAGTTTTGACCAGTTTGGAAAGTTTGTTTTGCAACGTTTTAAAAGTTCAAGTATGTGCCCACATAAACTGATGTGAGAAATGAACCTTAAGGCTATGAACTGGCTATAGCCACAAACTCTCGCAGTGTAAATAGTTACACCAGAGGGCACCACCGCCACCAGAGTCAGCCTGTTTAGGGGCTTGGCTCGTCTGCAACCAGGAGGAGCCCGTCCGTATATAGGGCCTTGGCTCACCTGCGACCAGAGAGCATGCCTGTTTATGGGGCCTGGCTCTCCACCACAAAGAGGGTACCTGGTCAGCACCAACTGTGGAGGCCGCCTCTGCATCCTGCCAGAAGAGGCTGAAGGCGCGGATCCACCAGGCCAGGTATACCCTGAAACCACCAGCCCATGTAAGCCGCCTCTACATCCTGCCAGAAGTGGCTGAAGTCGCGGCCAACGTGAAAGGGTTTTGGGTGGGTTAACGGACTTGTGGGTGGAGGGTGGTGATGTATGGTACCTGGTGCTTTTAAAAAATGTTTTACATGTTTTAATGTTTTATGCATTTTAAAATGTTGTCTTGCAGCCCGAGGACGTGCTGGTGATAACTAAGGGGGAATGTGGCGCCCCTGACCTGGTCAGGCACCACTGAGTACTGCACCCATGCTGGGGACAGTACAACACAGGTAATCCAGAAGGCTGACCGGGGTGTGGAACACAGGCGCATAGTGATCAGGTCTCACACATGTACCCATGAGAGGACCCCTGGGGATCCCAGGAGGGGGAAAAGCCTTCACCTTCACTGGAATAGTGGAGGGGGCCAAAAGCCTCCATCTCCTCTCAAGGGGTGTGGTAAGAGAATCTGGTTGCTAGGTGGCGTAGGCAAGAACAGGAGAGGAGGAGCAGTGAGCCAGTTCAGGGCAGAGTCCAGGGAGCTCCGAGGAGAGCTGACCCCTTCCCCTGGGCTGCTGGAGTCTGACAGCGTCCGCGCAGTGGCTACCGACGGGGGAGAACGGTCACCTAGGAGTGCTACCCGAAACCCATCTCCAGCTAGAGAGAGAGCACAGAGTGGGAAGTAAGGAGACTGCTAGGGAGAACCAGGCCCAAACGGGCGGCAGATCCCGAAGCGGAGATAGATCCAGCTTTCTTTTGCTAAACCTGCCGGTGTGGGGCTCTCAAAGCCCACGCCACAACACCACAAAAGCCGCAGCCACGTAGCCACAGTTAGGGCCCATAGCTCACAGGAGGCAAGCAGCTGGAGTGAGCTGGTCCAGGCAACAAGCACACGGCAAACGAAGGGGAGTGAGGCTTCAGCAACTTCCCTGGGTGACCCCCATAGGGACTCAAAGTCGGGGTCACCCCAAACCACCAAGGGCTAAGGAAGGCGAGTTAGTAGTCACCCTCACAAGTCAGCCTGAAGGACACCTGGTTCCCGCCTGGTTCATCCCAGCTACGCCCGGGTTACTCACCCTGCCACCTGAAGTGAGTAAAAACCCTGAAAGACATTCTGCCTGTGTGGAGTTATTCTGCGCCTTGTGGTACTACGCACCTACACAGGGCCCTGGGGCTTGCCTCACTCTCAGGAGGCTATTCCAACTAACTGCACTCACCATCAGCCCCAGGCGTCCCTCAACCTGCAGTGGCGGTCCCCACTGACCGCAATACTGAGAGTGGCGTCACGACAATCAAGAAGAAGATCTCCTACCTGTGACCAGATCCAGCCGAGTGGAGTCCCTGAAGGTAATGCACCGACACTACACCTGTGGGGCTTCACACCACTACGCGTAAAGGCAGCATTTCGGTAGCCAACAGCTTACAGAGGGATAGAGTCAACCACTTAGCTTTGTCATGGGTCGCAGTAAGTGGCCTTTTATTTGACCACATCTGAGGGAAAGAGATCTGGCTGCTGTCTGTAGACGGTGTTGAGTAGGGTGTCCCTGGAAAAATGCAGGTTTGTGAGAAAAGTGCAGGCGGAGACATGATGTTGCCTTCATCTTGCCTTCAGATCTGTTCATCTTGTATCATTTTTAAAAAACACATCAAGCAAGGGTTACTCCAAGCGGAGTCTACCTTTTTTCCCAACATTGGGCACACAGACACCCCATCAGTGGCAGCACTTGTGCCCTAGTTGCAAACAGGATGTTTTGATTTGCATCAAGCACATTCCAAATCCACAAGCATTTACTCTCCCCAGGATGACACAGGGGTAGTAAATTCCTTCTGGATCCATGACTTGTTCATTTTGATGAACGTCAGTGTGTCCACATTGTCACTGGACAGACGCGTGCGCTTATCTGTCAGCACACACCCAGCAGCACTGAAGAAGACACGTTCAGAGACAACGCTGGCAGCTGCACACGACAAAATCTCCAAGGCGTAACTGGAGAGCTCTGTCAATTTTTCTAGATTTGAAGCCCAAAAGGAGCAAGGCTCCATTTGCAAAGTCATTGCATCGATGTTCATTTGGAGATACTCCTGTATCATCCTCTCCATCCGTTGACTATGTGTCAGACTTGTTGTCTCTGGTGGCCTTGCAAAGGAGGGTCTAAAAAAATTATGAAAATATTCCATAAAATTGCTGTTACCAGCACCAGATACGGTCCTACTGGTACGGGTAGACTGTTGAAGATGACGATGCCGTCCCATGTTTGTCAAGTTACAACTGGGAGAATCACTCCCTTCACCTGCACGGTTGTTTGGTGTAAAAGCCGAGCTAAGATCGAGTAACAGCTTATGCTGATACTCCAGCATACGTGCGTCCCTTTCTATGGGTGGAATTATGTCACAAAATTTGGACTTGTCCCGGGGATCTAATAGTGTGGCAAGCCAGTAGTCATCATCACTTCTAATTTTGACAATCCGAGGGTCATGTTGGAGGTAGTGCAACAAGAAGGCACTCATGTGTCTTGCGCAGCCATGCGGACCAAGTCCACGCTGTGTTTGTGGCATAGAGGTGCTAACCGTTCTTTCTTCCTCTGACATCTCCCCCCAACCTCTTTCAACTGAATTTTGACCAAGGTCTCCCTCATCCGCTGAGTCTTCCATGTCCATGGACAGTTCGTCCTCCATATCTTCATGTCCTCCTGCACCTTCCTCAACATCTCGCCTGCTACCATGCGCCCTTGTTGATCCCTGTCCCCCATGGTCCCATGCCTGCCGCGTTGGTGATGATGAACGTCTGGACCTTGGTGATGTTGTTGTGTCTTGCGCATATGAATCCTCCTGTAGTTCCTCCCCTTCCTGTTGTCCCACCCCCTGACTCCGAATAGTGTTTAGCGTGTGCTCCAGCATGTAAATGACTGTAATCGTCATGCTGATAATGGCATTGTCAGCGCTAAACATATTCGTCGCCATGTCGAAACTGTGCAGAACGGTGCATAGGTCCTTGATCTGAGATCACTCCATCAGGGTGATCTGCCCCACTTCTGCATCTCGTTGGCCCAGGCTATACATCATGACGTATTGCACCAGGGCTCGCCGGTGCTGCCACAGTCGCTGTAACATGTGGAGAGTTGAATTCCAGCGTGTCGCCACATCGCATTTCAGGCGATGAACCGGCAGGCCGAAAGACTTCTGGAGCGATGCAAGTCGCTCAGCTGCGGCGGTTGAACGGCGGAAGTGAGCACTGCAGACAGTTTACGTGCCCTGGTCAGAAGGCCATCTAGGCCGGGATAGTGTGTTAAAAATTGCTGGACAACAAGGTTCAACACGTGAGCCATACAAGGCACGTGTGTCACCTTGCCCAGGCGAAGGGCCGCACCCAGGTTTGCAGCATTGTCGCACACGGCCTTACCAGGCTGCAGGTTGAGTGGAGACAACCATTTATTAAACTCGGACCGCAGAGCTGACCACAACTCCTCAGCTGTGTGACTCTTATTCCCAAGACATGTCAAGCTAAAGACCGCCTGATGCCGTTGCGCTCTGCTGCCAGCATAGTAATGAGGGGTGCGTGATTCCTTCTGCGCAGTGAGAACGCTGGTGGCCTGACCAGGCAGGCTTGGGGCGAAGGTGGAGGACCCAGATGAGGTGGAGGATGCAGAAGCAGTGGCGGAACTTGGACAGACAGAGGATTGACACACAAGTCGTGGGGACGGCAAGACTTGTGCAGCAGACCCTTCACCATCTATCAACATAGTTACCCAGTGCCCAGTCAGCGACATGTAACGTCCCTGTCCATGCTTACTGGTCCAAGTATCGGTGGTGAAATGCACCCGTTCACACACAGAGTTTCTCAAGGAAGCGGTGATGTTGTGTGCGACATGCTGGTGTAGCGCGGGCACACCTTTCTTAGAGAAGTAGTGGCGACTAGGCATCTGGTACTGGGGCACAGCGACAGACATAAGGTCTCTAAAATCCTGTGTGTCCACTAGGCGGAAAGGCAGCATTTCGGTAGCCAACAGCTTACAGAGGGATAGAGTCAACCTCTTAGCTTTGTCATGGGTCGGAGGAAGTGGCCTTTTATTTGACCACATCTGAGGGACAGAGATCTGGCTGCTGTGTGTAGACGGTGTTGAGTAGGGTGTCCCTGGAAAAATGCAGCTTTGTGAGGAAAGTGCAGGCGGAGACATGATGTTGCCTTCATCCAACGTAGGTGCTATCGATGTCTGAGAGAGCTGTACACACTCACTTGTTTCCCCTTCCAAACCAACTGACGACCTACCAAGCAAACTGCCTGTTGCGGTTACAGTGGTGGAAGTTTTGCGTGGAAAAACAGGTGTGACAGCTGTCCCCACAGTCCTAGAAGATGAAGAGCGCGCGGATGCACTGGAAGGGGCGGGCGGTGGATGGTTCGCTCCGCTAGGCCGCATTGCAGCACAGTGAGCTTCCCACCGGGACCTATGATATTTATTCATGTGACGATTCATGGAAGAAGTTGTCAAACTGCTGAGGTTTTGACCTCTACTAAGAGAATCATGACAAATTTTACATATCACATGATTTGGGCGATCTTTTTCTATGTCAAAAAAGGAACAGGCTAGGCAAGGCTTAGAGGCCATGCGACCTGTTGATGCACCCCGAATAATGCTCATAGGCAGAGTGGTGGCTGAGGATGCAGTTGTAGACGTGCTACCAGTGCTCCGACTCTGTCCAGGAAGGTGCAAGGTAATTTCGTCGTCGGTTGCATCCTCCTCCACCGCCTCTGTTGACCTCCTCGAGTGCCTGACTGGGGGTTGACAGTAGGTGGGATCTAGAACTTCATCATCAATTGTTGTGTTTGCACTCCCCTCCCCCTCAGACCGAGCCTCTTCTTGCCCTGACCGAATATTTAAGTTGTCATCCCAATCGGGTATCTGCGTCTCATCTTCATCAGTATGTTCCTCATTGCCTATAACCACAGTTGTTGGAAAGGCAGCATTTTGGTAGCCAACAGTTTGCATTTTATGAAAGTCAACCTCCAAGCCATGTCATGCCCTTCTAAAAGCATGTATAACACAGCGAGGGGACTCCAACCACAGTCTCCCTCGTTGCCACTCACTGGGCCACACACACCCCACTTGACTGGCATCGGTTGAGCTCCCTTTTGAAAAAGAAAAAGATGCTTTGCATGAAGCACTCTCAAAAATACGCGTGCCTTTCCCGTCCCCTGGCTGACCCAGGGGAAGAAAAGTCCTCTGAGAGCCATGACTTGTTCATCTTGGTTCTTTTAGAGACACAGCGAGGGGACTCCAACCACAGTCTCCCTCGTTTCCACTCACTGGGCCACACACACCCCACTTGACTGGCATCGGTTGAGCTCCCTTTTGAAAAAGAAAAAGATGCTTTGCATGAAGCACTCTCAAAAATACGCGTGCCTTTCCCGTCCCCTGGCTGACCCAGGGGAAGAAAAGTCCTCTGAGAGCCATGACTTGTTCATCTTGGTTCTTTTAGAGACACAGCGAGGGGACTCCAACCACAGTCTCCCTCGTTTCCACTCACTGGGCCACACACACCCCACTTGACTGGCATCGGTTGAGCTCCCTTTTGAAAAAGAAAAAGATGCTTTGCATGAAGCACTCTCAAAAATACGCGTGCCTTTCCCGTCCCCTGGCTGACCCAGGGGAAGAAAAGTCCTCTGAGAGCCATGACTTGTTCATCTTGGTTCTTTTAGAGACACAGCGAGGGGACTCCAACCACAGTCTCCCTCGTTTCCACTCACTGGGCCACACACACCCCACTTGACTGGCATCGGTTGAGCTCCCTTTTGAAAAAGAAAAAGATGCTTTGCATGAAGCACTCTCAAAAATACGCGTGCCTTTCCCGTCCCCTGGCTGACCCAGGGGAAGAAAAGTCCTCTGAGAGCCATGACTTGTTCATCTTGGTTCTTTTAGAGACACAGCGAGGGGACTCCAACCACAGTCTCCCTCGTTTCCACTCACTGGGCCACACACACCCCACTTGACTGGCATCGGTTGAGCTCCCTTTTGAAAAAGAAAAAGATGCTTTGCATGAAGCACTCTCAAAAATACGCGTGCCTTTCCCGTCCCCTGGCTGACCCAGGGGAAGAAAAGTCCTCTGAGAGCCATGACTTGTTCATCTTGGTTCTTTTAGAGACACAGCGAGGGGACTCCAACCACAGTCTCCCTCGTTGCCACTCACTGGGCCACACACACCCCACTTGACTGGCATCGGTTGAGCTCCCTTTTGAAAAAGAAAAAGATGCTTTGCATGAAGCACTCTCAAAAATACGCGTGCCTTTCCCGTCCCCTGGCTGACCCAGGGGAAGAAAAGTCCTCTGAGAGCCATGACTTGTTCATCTTGGTTCTTTTAGAGACACAGCGAGGGGACTCCAACCACAGTCTCCCTCGTTTCCACTCACTGGGCCACACACACCCCACTTGACTGGCATCGGTTGAGCTCCCTTTTGAAAAAGAAAAAGATGCTTTGCATGAAGCACTCTCAAAAATACGCGTGCCTTTCCCGTCCCCTGGCTGACCTAGGGGAAGAAAAGTCCTCTGAGAGCCATGACTTGTTCATCTTGGTTCTTTTAGAGACACAGCGAGGGGACTCCAACCACAGTCTCCCTCGTTGCCACTCACTGGGCCATACACACCCCACTTGACTGGCATCGGTTGAGCTCCCTTTTGAAAAAGAAAAAGATGCTTTGCATGAAGCACTCTCAAAAATACGCGTGCCTTTCCCGTCCCCTGGCTGACCCAGGGGAAGAAAAGTCCTCTGAGAGCCATGACTTGTTCATCTTGGTTCTTTTAGAGACACAGCGAGGGGACTCCAACCACAGTCTCCCTCGTTGCCACTCACTGGGCCACACACACCCCACTTGACTGGCATCGGTTGAGCTCCCTTTTGAAAAAGAAAAAGATGCTTTGCATGAAGCACTCTCAAAAATACGCGTGCCTTTCCCGTCCCCTGGCTGACCCAGGGGAAGAAAAGTCCTCTGAGAGCCATGACTTGTTCATCTTGGTTCTTTTAGAGACACAGCGAGGGGACTCCAACCACAGTCTCCCTCGTTTCCACTCACTGGGCCACACACACCCCACTTGACTGGCATCGGTTGAGCTCCCTTTTGAAAAAGAAAAAGATGCTTTGCATGAAGCACTCTCAAAAATACGCGTGCCTTTCCCGTCCCCTGGCTGACCCAGGGGAAGAAAAGTCCTCTGAGAGCCATGACTTGTTCATCTTGGTTCTTTTAGAGACACAGCGAGGGGACTCCAACCACAGTCTCCCTCGTTTCCACTCACTGGGCCACACACACCCCACTTGACTGGCATCGGTTGAGCTCCCTTTTGAAAAAGAAAAAGATGCTTTGCATGAAGCACTCTCAAAAATACGCGTGCCTTTCCCGTCCCCTGGCTGACCCAGGGGAAGAAAAGTCCTCTGAGAGCCATGACTTGTTCATCTTGGTTCTTTTAGAGACACAGCGAGGGGACTCCAACCACAGTCTCCCTCGTTGCCACTCACTGGGCCACACACACCCCACTTGACTGGCATCGGTTGAGCTCCCTTTTGAAAAAGAAAAAGATGCTTTGCATGAAGCACTCTCAAAAATACGCGTGCCTTTCCCGTCCCCTGGCTGACCCAGGGGAAGAAAAGTCCTCTGAGAGCCATGACTTGTTCATCTTGGTTCTTTTAGAGACACAGCGAGGGGACTCCAACCACAGTCTCCCTCGTTTCCACTCACTGGGCCACACACACCCCACTTGACTGGCATCGGTTGAGCTCCCTTTTGAAAAAGAAAAAGATGCTTTGCATGAAGCATTCTCAAAAATACGCGTGCCTTTCCCGTCCCCTGGCTGACCCAGGGGAAGAAAAGTCCTCTGAGAGCCATGACTTGTTCATCTTGGTTCTTTTAGAGACACAGCGAGGGGACTCCAACCACAGTCTCCCTCGTTTCCACTCACTGGGCCACACACACCCCACTTGACTGGCATCGGTTGAGCTCCCTTTTGAAAAAGAAAAAGATGCTTTGCATGAAGCACTCTCAAAAATACGCGTGCCTTTCCCGTCCCCTGGCTGACCCAGGGGAAGAAAAGTCCTCTGAGAGCCATGACTTGTTCATCTTGGTTCTTTTAGAGACACAGCGAGGGGACTCCAACCACAGTCTCCCTCGTTTCCACTCACTGGGCCACACACACCCCACTTGACTGGCATCGGTTGAGCTCCCTTTTGAAAAAGAAAAAGATGCTTTGCATGAAGCACTCTCAAAAATACGCGTGCCTTTCCCGTCCCCTGGCTGACCCAGGGGAAGAAAAGTCCTCTGAGAGCCATGACTTGTTCATCTTGGTTCTTTTAGAGACACAGCGAGGGGACTCCAACCACAGTCTCCCTCGTTTCCACTCACTGGGCCACACACACCCCACTTGACTGGCATCGGTTGAGCTCCCTTTTGAAAAAGAAAAAGATGCTTTGCATGAAGCACTCTCAAAAATACGCGTGCCTTTCCCGTCCCCTGGCTGACCCAGGGGAAGAAAAGTCCTCTGAGAGCCATGACTTGTTCATCTTGGTTCTTTTAGAGACACAGCGAGGGGACTCCAACCACAGTCTCCCTCGTTTCCACTCACTGGGCCACACACACCCCACTTGACTGGCATCGGTTGAGCTCCCTTTTGAAAAAGAAAAAGATGCTTTGCATGAAGCACTCTCAAAAATACGCGTGCCTTTCCCGTCCCCTGGCTGACCCAGGGGAAGAAAAGTCCTCTGAGAGCCATGACTTGTTCATCTTGGTTCTTTTAGAGACACAGCGAGGGGACTCCAACCACAGTCTCCCTCGTTTCCACTCACTGGGCCACACACACCCCACTTGACTGGCATCGGTTGAGCTCCCTTTTGAAAAAGAAAAAGATGCTTTGCATGAAGCACTCTCAAAAATACGCGTGCCTTTCCCGTCCCCTGGCTGACCCAGGGGAAGAAAAGTCTTCTGAGAGCCATGTCCACATTGTCAGTGGACAGACACGTGTGCTTATCTGCCAGCAGACCCACAGCAGCACTGAAGACAGGTTCCGAGAGAACGCTGGCTGCAGGACACGACAAGATCCCCAAGACGTACGTGGCGAGCTCAGGCAATTTATCAAGATTGGAAGCCAAGAATGAGCAGGGCTCAAGTTGCACATTAATGGAATCGATGTTTCCTTGCATATACTCATATATCTGTGTGTCCTCCTCTTTTTCCTTGTCCAGCTCTTTTGTTTTCGCATGAGTATATGTCCTTGTCACTTTCCCATGTGTTGTGAGTTGTTTGTGACCTTTTGGACACCTTTGAGGGTGTTTTCTAGGTGTTTTTCTGTGTTTGTGATTGCCTGCCATTGTTTCCTATGCAGTTCGAGTTCGGTTCGTCGAACGTTCGACGAACCGAACTCGAACGGGAGGTCCGTTCGGCGAACCAACCTCGAGCCGAACCGCGACCGGTTCGCTCATCTCTAATCGTTACTGCTGCAGTAACGATAATCGAGAATGGAGACCCATGTCACCGATGAGCGATTTTGCACGTTTTTGCAACGATGCAAAATCGCTCATCGGTGTCACACGCAGCAACATCGCTAATGCGGCCGGATGTGCGTCACAAATTCCGTGACCCCAACGACTCCGCATTAGCGATGTCGCAGCGTGTAAAGCCCCCTTTAGTGGGAGTGGTGTACAGGGTCTTAGCAGTAAAGAGTATTCCATATTTCTGCCAGATACCCACAGAGATATTGAAATCTGAAAAAAGAGACTTCTGCTCTTTGAAGGTAAGAACTGCTCACATAGCGTTCAACTCCACAGCAAACGAGTGCTCTAGCACTGGCATCTCAGCAGGGATATTCCCCTACTACACATGTGTGTCTGGGTCGCTGTGACAGTTTACAGGACATAACTCAGGGCACCTAGACAGAAGGCAGAGGGACTACTTTCTATTTCTGGTGTAGAGCTTAGTACAATATATATATATATATACTATTACATGTGACACATGTACCTTGTATTACCATTATTCGCTGTATATGAACACCTTTTCTCCGGGCATTATTTGTCTATAGCATTTTTCACGAACCTGAGGCAACTGAGAACCCTTCAGTGAAGGAATTCCACTAACCCTCACAATACCAACCAGGGGCCTCCCTGCAGTAACTCAGGTAGTTGTACCCATTCTCTTTCCGCATTCTATGTGTTCTTCTTTCTTCTTTTTTTTCTTTTTTCTTCTTTTTATTTCTATCATGTAGTTCAGGGGTTTATAGATATATGTCCTGCATTTCATATTTCCTTTAGTGGTGCTTCTTACCCATTCTCATATCATTTACCCTAGTATTTCATGATCCTGAGGCGACTGAGAACCCTTTAATAAAGGAATCCTTTTTCACCTGAATTGTCAAGTGATACTTACCAGTGACTATCACGTAATGTTACAGGTAGTTCCATTTTCTTCCTCTTCTTTCTCTCCTTTCTTCTTTGTCACACGGTCCATTGTGTTATAGCCCACGTGTCATGATAACACTTGTACCATCTTTTCATTTAGATTCCACCTACAATTATTTACCGATTCCAGTTCTGGAATAGGCTTTCATCATCTACTCACTAGAATTCTCAAGTGCATAAGGTACTGAGACATATACATGTTCACACCATTATAAAGAACAAAGTATAAACATTGAGGTTTTTCTCACACCCATGTTCCTGTGTTCTTTGATATGATATGTGTTCATTTCCTTCACTATATAGGATTGCAAGTTTTCCATTTGTACCTTAATGGCAATGACGCTATACAATTGAACACATATCATCCTGTTATGAAATATAGGTGTGTATTTACCTGCTTGACTATTTTTGGTTGTTTGATCCAGAATGTTTCTCCAGATAGGTCATGTGGAAATTTTCTTTCCTCAGTACAAATGTTTTCACTATGGCTTTGGAAAAATTTTTTGTATGTGCCTCATGGTCATTTGACCCATTGTACTCTCAAGTAGCAATATATTGTACTGTTATGTTGTACTATGTACTAATTACGTGTTTATATGGTTTTGTAACCCTTTATGATCTTAGATAACTTTATCCTTGATAAAGACCTAAAAACAAGGTCGAAACGTTGGATGAATTATCCTTTTGCACAAATAAAGAATTTTCAGCATTCCAAGAGTTCTTTTCTTACGTTATTAATCACTATAGTGTACCAGAGCTATTTCTTTTGAATTGACTCTTATTTTTTCTGAGCACCTGCTATATACACAGTGAGCCAGACATATTCAATTTTCATTCAGAAGGCAGAGGGAAGCCTTAGCAGCTGAGCATATATCTTTGCTTGTGAGCATTAGAAAGGGCCGGCGATTACAGGGTAACATGAAAAATGTCCAGCTTGCATTATGACTAGAACATGACAATATCCTTTTAAGTACTAACCTATGATGCGTTCCTAAGCAGTTGATGTTATATGTTCTACATTTCATTTTCTGCATACTTTACAAGTAGTAGAATTTGCTTTGATATAGGCAACTGGATTTTCACAATGAAAAGGCAAAGGATAACGCCCGAAAAAGACGCCATACATTATGTCAGTGCCATCACTGACAAACCTGGATTGACCATGAAATACGGTATGGAGAGCTGTTGTCATCGTATTAGATAGATAAGAATGATTATATGTATTGTAGAAATGTCTCCTATCATGTTCCCTAATTTTTTATTATGTCCACATCATGGTCCCCATCTTGGACATCATAACAAACGTGCACTTTTTTGTTTAATTTACACATTGGACCATAGGAAAAATGACACTACAGCTACAGAGGTGACCGTCTGATAGCCCAGCTCGACTATCCATCTCTACTGAAGACCCTTTCAGCTATTTGAGAGTTGGGTGGAGAACATCATCTCTGAAAATAGGGTCCCACAGCTGCACCCCATCAGTGTGAGCAGGTCTCTTAGGACTCTTAGAAGAGTCAATGCTCTGAGACCATGGGGGGCGCTTAGCCCCCTCTCTTCGTCACTGAGGATGATTTCACTTTTCAGGGAATAGAGAGGGTGGTCCTTGTGGTGGACTGCAGGTATGGAGAGCTGTTGTCATCGTATTAGATAGATAAGAATGATTATATGTATTGTAGAAATGTCTCCTATCATGTTCCCTATTTTTTTATTATGTCCACATCCTGGTCCCCATCTTGGACATCATAACAAACGTGCACTTTTTTGTTTAATTTACACATTGGACCATAGGAAAAATGACACTACAGCTACAGAGGTGACCGTCTGATAGCCCAGCTCGACTATCCATCTCTACTGAAGACCCTTTCAGCTTTTTGAGAGTTGGGTGGAGGACATCATCTCTGAAAATAGGGTCCCACAGCTGCACCCCATCAGTGTGAGCAGGAATCTTAGGACTCTTAGAAGAGTCAATGCTCTGAGACCATGGGGGGCGCTTAGCCCCCTCTCTTCGTCACTGAGGATGATTTCATTTTTCAGGGATTAGAGAGAGTGGTCCTTGTGGTGGACTGCAGGTATGGAGAGCTGTTGTGATCGTATTAGATAGATAAGAATGATTATATGTATTGTAGAAATGTCTCCTATCATGTTCCCTAATTTTTTATTATGTCCACATCCTGGTCCCCATCTTGGACATCATAACAAACGTGCACTTTTTTGTTTAATTTACACATTGGACCATAGGAAAAATGACACTACAGCTACAGAGGTGACCGTCTGATAGCCCAGCTCGACTATCCATCTCTACTGAAGACCCTTTCAGCTTTTTGAGAGTTGGGTGGAGGACATCATCTCTGAAAATAGGGTCCCACAGCTGCACCCCATCAGTGTAAGCAGGACTCTTAGGACTCTTAGAAGAGTCAATGCTCTAAAACCATGGGGGGCGCTTAGCCCCCTCTCCTCGTCCCTGAGGATGATTTCATTTTTCAGGGATTAGAGAGGGTGGTCCTTGTGGTGGACTGCAGGTATGGAGAGCTGTTGTCATCGTATTAGATAGATAAGAATGATTATATGTATTGTAGAAATGTCTCCTATCATGTTCCCTAATTTCTTATTATGTCCACATCCTGGTCCCCATCTTGGACATCATAACAAACGTGCACTTTTTTGTTTAATTTACACATTGGACCATAGGAAAAATGACACTACAGCTACAGAGGTGACCGTCTGATAGCCCAGCTCGACTACCCATCTCTACTGAAGACCCTTTCAGCTTTTTGAGAGTTGGGTGGAGGACATCATCTCTGAAAATAGGGTCCCACAGCTTCACCCCATCAGTGTGAGCAGGACTCTTAGGACTCTTAGAAGAGTCAATGCTCTGGTACCATGGGGGGCGCTTGGCCCCCTCTCTTCGTCACTGAGGATGATTTCATTTTTCAGGGATTAGAGAGGGTGGTCCTTGTGGTGGACTGCAGGTATGGAGAGCTGTTGTCATCGTATTAGATAGATAAGAATGATTATATGTATTGTAGAAATGTCTCCTATCATGTTCCCTAATTTTTTATTATGTCCACATCCTGGTCCCCATCTTGGACATCATAACAAACGTGCACTTTTTTGTTTAATTTACACATTGGACCATAGGAAAAATGACACTACAGCTACAGAGGTGACCGTCTGATAGCCCAGCTCGACTATCCATCTCTACTGAAGACCCTTTTAGCTTTTTGAGAGTTGGGTGGAGGACATCATCTCTGAAAATAGGGTCCCACAGCTGCACCCCATCAGTGTGAGCAGGACTCTTAGGACTCTTAGAAGAGTTAATGCTCTGAGACCATGGGGGCGCTTAGCCCCCTCTCTTCGTCACTGAGGATGATTTCATTTTTCAGGGATTAGAGAGGGTGGTCCTTGTGGTGGACTGCAGGTATGGAGAGCTGTTGTCATCGTATTAGATAGATAAGAATGATTATATGTATTGTAGAAATGTCTCCTATCATGTTCCCTAATTTTTTATTATGTCCACATCCTGGTCCCCATCTTGGACATCATAACAAACGTGCACTTTTTTGTTTAATTTACACATTGGACCATAGGAAAAATGACACTACAGCTACAGAGGTGACCGTCTGATAGCCCAGCTCGACTATCCATCTCTACTGAAGACCCTTTCAGCTTTTTGAGAGTTGGGTGGAGGACATCATCTCTGAAAATAGGGTCCCACAGCTGCACCCCATCAGTGTGAGCAGGACTCTTAGGACTCTTAGAAGAGTTAATGCTCTGAGACCATGGGGGCGCTTAGCCCCCTCTCTTCGTCACTGAGGATGATTTCATTTTTCAGGGATTAGAGAGGGTGGTCCTTGTGGTGGACTGCAGCTATGGAGAGCTGTTGTCATTGTATTAGATAGATAAGAATGATTATATGTATTGTAGAAATGTCTCCTATCATGTTCCCTAATTTTTTATTATGTCCACATCCTGGTCCCCATCTTGGACATCATAACAAACGTGCACTTTTTTGTTTAATTTACACATTGGACCATAGGAAAAATGACACTACAGCTACAGAGGTGACCGTCTGATAGCCCAGCTCGACTATCCATCTCTACTGAAGACCCTTTCAGCTTTTTGAGAGTTGGGTGGAGGACATCATCTCTGAAAATAGGGTCCCACAGCTGCACCCCATCAGTGTGAGCAGGACTCTTAGGACTCTTAGAAGAGTCAATGCTCTGAGACCATTGGGGGCACTTAGCCCCCTCTCTTCATCACTGAGGATGATTTCATTTTTCAGGGATTAGAGAGGGTGGTCCTTGTGGTGGACTGCAGATATGGAGAGCTGTTATCATCGTATTAGATAGATAAGAATGATTATATGTATTGTAGAAATGTCTAGTATCATGTTCCCTAATTTTTTATTATGTCCACATCCTGGTCCCCATCTTGGACATCATAACAAACGTGCACTTTTTTGTTTAATTTACACATTGGACCATAGGAAAAATGACACTACAGCTACAGAGGTGACCGTCTGATAGCCCAGCTCGACTATCCATCTCTACTGAAGACCCTTTCAGCTTTTTGAGAGTTGGGTGGAGGACATCATCTCTGAAAATAGGGTCCCACAGCTGCACCCCATCAGTGTGAGCAGGACTCTGAGGACTCTTAGAAGAGTCAATGCTCTGAGACCATGGGGGGCGCTTAGCCCCCTCTCTTTGTCACTGAGGATGATTTCATTTTTCAGGGATTAGAGAGGGTGGTCCTTGTGGTGGACTGCAGGTATGGAGAGCTGTTGTCATCGTATTAAATAGATAAGAATGATTATATGTATTGTAGAAATGTCTCCTATCATGTTCCCTAATTTTTTATTATGTCCACATCCTGGTCCCCATCTTGGACATCATAACAAACGTGCACTTTTTTGTTTAATTTACACATTGGACCATAGGAAAAATGACACTACAGCTACAGAGGTGACCGTCTGATAGCCCAGCTCGACTATCCATCTCTACTGAAGACCCTTTCAGCTTTTTGAGAGTTGGGTGGAGAACATCATCTCTGAAAATAGGGTCCCACAGCTGCACCCCATCAGTGTGAGCAGGACTCTTAGGACTCTTAGAAGAGTCAATGCTCTGAGACCATGGGGGGCGCTTAGCCCCCTCTCTTCGTCACTGAGGATGATTTCACTTTTCAGGGAATAGAGAGGGTGGTCCTTGTGGTGGACTGCAGGTATGGAGAGCTGTTGTCATCGTATTAGATAGATAAGAATGATTATATGTATTGTAGAAATGTCTCCTATCATGTTCCCTATTTTTTTATTATGTCCACATCCTGGTCCCCATCTTGGAAATCATAACAAACGTGCACTTTTTTGTTTAATTTACACATTGGACCATAGGAAAAATGACACTACAGCTACAGAGGTGACCGTCTGATAGCCCAGCTCGACTATCCATCTCTACTGAAGACCCTTTCAGCTTTTTGAGAGTTGGGTGGAGGACATCATCTCTGAAAATAGGGTCCCACAGCTGCACCCCATCAGTGTGAGCAGGAATCTTAGGACTCTTAGAAGAGTCAATGCTCTGAGACCATGGGGGGCGCTTAGCCCCCTCTCTTCGTCACTGAGGATGATTTCATTTTTCAGGGATTAGAGAGAGTGGTCCTTGTGGTGGACTGCAGGTATGGAGAGCTGTTGTGATCGTATTAGATAGATAAGAATGATTATATGTATTGTAGAAATGTCTCCTATCATGTTCCCTAATTTTTTATTATGTCCACATCCTGGTCCCCATCTTGAACATCATAACAAACGTGCACTTTTTTGTTTAATTTACACATTGGACCATAGGAAAAATGACACTACAGCTACAGAGGTGACCGTCTGATAGCCCAGCTCGACTATCCATCTCTACTGAAGACCCTTTCAGCTTTTTGAGAGTTGGGTGGAGGACATCATCTCTGAAAATAGGGTCCCACAGCTGCACCCCATCAGTGTAAGCAGGACTCTTAGGACTCTTAGAAGAGTCAATGCTCTAAAACCATGGGGGGCGCTTAGCCCCCTCTCTTCGTCCCTGAGGATGATTTCATTTTTCAGGGATTAGAGAGGGTGGTCCTTGTGGTGGACTGCAGGTATGGAGAGCTGTTGTCATCGTATTAGATAGATAAGAATGATTATATGTATTGTAGAAATGTCTCCTATCATGTTCCCTAATTTCTTATTATGTCCACATCCTGGTCCCCATCTTGGACATCATAACAAACGTGCACTTTTTTGTTTAATTTACACATTGGACCATAGGAAAAATGACACTACAGCTACAGAGGTGACCGTCTGATAGCCCAGCTCGACTATCCATCTCTACTGAAGACCCTTTCAGCTTTTTGAGAGTTGGGTGGAGGACATCATCTCTGAAAATAGGGTCCCACAGCTTCACCCCATCAGTGTGAGCAGGACTCTTAGGACTCTTAGAAGAGTCAATGCTCTGGTACCATGGGGGGCGCTTGGCCCCCTCTCTTCGTCACTGAGGATGATTTCATTTTTCAGGGATTAGAGAGGGTGGTCCTTGTGGTGGACTGCAGGTATGGAGAGCTGTTGTGATCGTATTAGATAGATAAGAATGATTATATGTATTGTAGAAATGTCTCCTATCATGTTCCCTAATTTTTTATTATGTCCACATCCTGGTCCCCATCTTGGACATCATAACAAACGTGCACTTTTTTGTTTAATTTACACATTGGGCCATAGGAAAAATGACACTACAGCTACAGAGGTGACCGTCTGATAGCCCAGCTCGACTATCCATCTCTACTGAAGACCCTTTCAGCTTTTTGAGAGTTGGGTGGAGGACATCATCTCGGAAAATAGGGTCCCACAGCTGCACCCCATCAGTGTGAGCAGGACTCTTAGGACTCTTAGAAGAGTTAATGCTCTGAGACCATGGGGGCGCTTAGCCCCCTCTCTTCGTCACTGAGGATGATTTCATTTTTCAGGGATTAGAGAGGGTGGTCCTTGTGGTGGACTGCAGGTATGGAGAGCTGTTGTCATCGTATTAGATAGATAAGAATGATTATATGTATTGTAGAAATGTCTCCTATCATGTTCCCTAATTTTTTATTATGTCCACATCCTGGTCCCCATCTTGGACATCATAACAAACGTGCACTTTTTTGTTTAATTTACACATTGGACCAAAGGAAAAATGACACTACAGCTACAGAGGTGACCGTCTGATAGCCCAGCTCGACTATCCATCTCTACTGAAGACCCTTTCAGCTTTTTGAGAGTTGGGTGGAGGACATCATCTCTGAAAATAGGGTCCCACAGCTGCACCCCATCAGTGTGAGCAGGACTCTTAGGACTCTTAGAAGAGTCAATGCTCTGAGACCATTGGGGGCACTTAGCCCCCTCTCTTCGTCACTGAGGATGATTTCATTTTTCAGGGATTAGAGAGGGTGGTCCTTGTGGTGGACTGCAGGTATGGAGAGCTGTTATCATGGTATTAGGTAGATAAGAATGATTATATGTATTGTAGAAATGTCTCCTATCATGTTCCCTAATTTTTTATTATGTCCACATCCTGGTCCCCATCTTGGACATCATAACAAACGTGCACTTTTTTGTTTAATTTACACATTGGACCATAGGAAAAATGACACTACAGCTACAGAGGTGACCGTCTGATAGCCCAGCTCGACAATCCATCTCTACTGAAGACCCTTTCAGCTTTTTGAGAGTTGGGTGGAGGACATCATCTCTGAAAATAGGGTCCCACAGCTGCACCCCATCAGTGTGAGCAGGACTCTTAGGACTCTTAGAAGAGTCAATGCTCTGAGACCATGGGGGGCGCCTAGCCCCCTCTCTTCGTCACTGAGGATGATTTCATTTTTCAGGGATTAGAGAGGGTGGTCCTTGTGGTGGACTGCAGGTATGGAGAGCTGTTGTCATCGTATTAAATAGATAAGAATGATTATATGTATTGTAGAAATGTCTCCTATCATGTTCCCTAATTTTTTATTATGTCCACATCCTGGTCCCCATCTTGGACATCATAACAAACGTGCACTTTTTTGTTTAATTTACACATTGGACCATAGGAAAAATGACACTACAGCTACAGAGGTGACCGTCTGATAGCCCAGCTCGACTATCCATCTCTACTGAAGACCCTTTCAGCTTTTTGAGAGTTGGGTGGAGGACATCATCTCTGAAAATAGGGTCCCACAGCTGCACCCCATCAGTGTGAGCAGGACTCTTAGGACTCTTAGAAGAGTCAATGCTCTGAGACCAGGGGGGCGCTTAGCCCCCTCTCTTCGTCACTGAGGATGATTTCATTTTTCAGCGATTAGAGAGGGTGGTCCTTGTGGTGGACTGCAGGTATGGAGAGCTGTTGTCATCGTATTAAATAGATAAGAATGATTATATGTATTGTAGAAATGTCTCCTATCATGTTCCCTAATTTTTTATTATGTCCACATCCTGGTCCCCATCTTGGACATCATAACAAACGTGCACTTTTTTGTTTAATTTACACATTGGACCATAGGAAAAATGACACTACAGCTACAGAGGTGACCGTCTGATAGCCCAGCTCGACTATCCATCTCTACTGAAGACCCTTTCAGCTTTTTGAGAGTTGGGTGGAGAACATCATCTCTGAAAATAGGGTCCCACAGCTGCACCCCATCAGTGTGAGCAGGACTCTTAGGACTCTTAGAAGAGTCAATGCTCTGAGACCATGGGGGGCGCTTAGCCCCCTCTCCTCGTCACTGAGGATGATTTCACTTTTCAGGGAATAGAGAGGGTGGTCCTTGTGGTGGACTGCAGGTATGGAGAGCTGTTGTCATCGTATTAGATAGATAAGAATGATTATATGTATTGTAGAAATGTCTCCTATCATGTTCCCTATTTTTTTATTATGTCCACATCCTGGTTCCCATCTTGGAAATCATAACAAACGTGCACTTTTTTGTTTAATTTACAAATTGGACAATAGGAAAAATGACACTACAGCTACAGAGGTGACCGTCTGATAGCCCAGCTCGACTATCCATCTCTACTGAAGACCCTTTCAGCTTTTTGAGAGTTGGGTGGAGGACATCATCTCTGAAAATAGGGTCCCACAGCTGCACCCCATCAGTGTGAGCAGGACTCTTAGGACTCTTAGAAGAGTCAATGCTCTGGTACCATGGGGGGCGCTTGGCCCCCTCTCTTCGTCACTGAGGATGATTTCATTTTTCAGGGATTAGAGAGGGTGGTCCTTGTGGTGGACTGCAGGTATGGAGAGCTGTTGTTATCGTATTAGATAGATAAGAATGATTATATGTATTGTAGAAATGTCTCCTATCATGTTCCCTAATTTTTTATTATGTCCACATCCTGGTCCCCATCTTGGACATCATAACAAACGTGCACTTTTTTGTTTAATTTACACATTGGACCATAGGAAAAATGACACTACAGCTACAGAGGTGACCGTCTGATAGCCCAGCTCGACTATCCATCTCTACTGAAGACCCTTTCAGCTTTTTGAGAGTTGGGTGGAGGACATCATCTCTGAAAATAGGGTCCCACAGCTGCACCCCATCAGTGTGAGCAGGACTCTTAGGACTCTTAGAAGAGTTAATGCTCTGAGACCATGGGGGCGCTTAGCCCCCTCTCTTCGTCACTGAGGATGATTTCATTTTTCAGGGATTAGAGAGGGTGGTCCTTGTGGTGGACTGCAGGTATGGAGAGCTGTTGTCATCGTATTAGATAGATAAGAATGATTATATGTATTGTAGAAATGTCTCCTATCATGTTCCCTAATTTTTTTTATGTCCACATCCTGGTCCCCATCTTGGACATCATAACAAACGTGCACTTTTTTGTTTAATTTACACATTGGACCATAGGAAAAATGACACTACAGCTACAGAGGTGACCGTCTGATAGCCCAGCTCGACTATTCATCTCTACTGAAGACCCTTTCAGCATTTTGAGAGTTGGGTGGAGGACATCATCTCTGAAAATAGGGTCCCACAGCTGCACCCCATCAGTGTGAGCAGGACTCTTAAGACTCTTAGAAGAGTCAATGCTCTGAGACCATGGGGGGCGCTTAGCCCCCTCTCTTCGTCACTGAGGATGATTTCACTTTTCAGGGAATAGAGAGGGTGGTCCTTGTGGTGGACTGCAGGTATGGAGAGCTGTTGTCATCGTATTAGATAGATAAGAATGATTATATGTATTGTAGAAATGTCTCCTATCATGTTCCCTATTTTTTTATTATGTCCACATCCTGGTCCCCATCTTGGAAATCATAACAAACGTGCACTTTTTTGTTTAATTTACACATTGGACCATAGGAAAAATGACACTACAGCTACAGAGGTGACCGTCTGATAGCCCAGCTCGACTATCCATCTCTACTGAAGACCCTTTCAGCTTTTTGAGAGTTGGGTGGAGGACATCATCTCTGAAAATAGGGTCCCACAGCTGCACCCCATCAGTGTGAGCAGGACTCTTAGGACTCTTAGAAGAGTCAATGCTCTGGTACCATGGGGGGCGCTTGGCCCCCTCTCTTCGTCACTGAGGATGATTTCATTTTTCAGGGATTAGAGAGGGTGGTCCTTGTGGTGGACTGCAGGTATGGAGAGCTGTTGTCATCGTATTAGATAGATAAGAATGATTATATGTATTGTAGAAATGTCTCCTATCATGTTCCCTAATTTTTTATTATGTCCACATCCTGGTCCCCATCTTGGACATCATAACAAACGTGCACTTTTTTGTTTAATTTACACATTGGACCATAGGAAAAATGACACTACAGCTACAGAGGTGACCGTCTGATAGCCCAGCTCGACTATCCATCTCTACTGAAGACCCTTTCAGCTTTTTGAGAGTTGGGTGGAGGACATCATCTCTGAAAATAGGGTCCCACAGCTGCACCCCATCAGTGTGAGCAGGACTCTTAGGACTCTTAGAAGCGTTAATGCTCTGAGACCATGGGGGCGCTTAGCCCCCTCTCTTCGTCACTGAGGATGATTTCATTTTTCAGGGATTAGAGAGGGTGGTCCTTGTGGTGGACTGCAGGTATGGAGAGCTGTTGTCATCGTATTAGATAGATAAGAATGATTATATGTATTGTAGAAATGTCTCCTATCATGTTCCCTAATTTTTTATTATGTCCACATCCTGGTCCCCATCTTGGACATCATAACAAACGTGCACTTTTTTGTTTAATTTACACATTGGACCATAGGAAAAATGACACTACAGCTACAGAGGTGACCGTCTGATAGCCCAGCTCGACTATTCATCTCTACTGAAGACCCTTTCAGCATTTTGAGAGTTGGGTGGAGGACATCATCTCTGAAAATAGGGTCCCACAGCTGCACCCCATCAGTGTGAGCAGGACTCTTAAGACTCTTAGAAGAGTCAATGCTCTGAGACCATGGGGGGCGCTTAGCCCCCTCTCTTCGTCACTGAGGATGATTTCACTTTTCAGGGAATAGAGAGGGTGGTCCTTGTGGTGGACTGCAGGTATGGAGAGCTGTTGTCATCGTATTAGATAGATAAGAATGATTATATGTATTGTAGAAATGTCTCCTATCATGTTCCCTATTTTTTTATTATGTCCACATCCTGGTCCCCATCTTGGAAATCATAACAAACGTGCACTTTTTTGTTTAATTTACACATTGGACCATAGGAAAAATGACACTACAGCTACAGAGGTGACCGTCTGATAGCCCAGCTCGACTATCCATCTCTACTGAAGACCCTTTCAGCTTTTTGAGAGTTGGGTGGAGGACATCATCTCTGAAAATAGGGTCCCACAGCTGCACCCCATCAGTGTGAGCAGGAATCTTAGGACTCTTAGAAGAGTCAATGCTCTGAGACCATGGGGGGCGCTTAGCCCCCTCTCTTCGTCACTGAGGATGATTTCATTTTTCAGGGATTAGAGAGAGTGGTCCTTGTGGTGGACTGCAGGTATGGAGAGCTGTTGTGATCGTATTAGATAGATAAGAATGATTATATGTATTGTAGAAATGTCTCCTATCATGTTCCCTAATTTTTTATTATGTCCACATCCTGGTCCCCATCTTGGACATCATAACAAACGTGCACTTTTTTGTTTAATTTACACATTGGACCATAGGAAAAATGACACTACAGCTACAGAGGTGACCGTCTGATAGCCCAGCTCGACTATCCATCTCTACTGAAGACCCTTTCAGCTTTTTGAGAGTTGGGTGGAGAACATCATCTCTGAAAATAGGGTCCCACAGCTGCACCCCATCAGTGTGAGCAGGACTCTTAGGACTCTTAGAAGAGTCAATGCTCTGAGACCATGGGGGGCGCTTAGCCCCCTCTCTTCGTCACTGAGGATGATTTCACTTTTCAAGGAATAGAGAGGGTGGTCCTTGTGGTGGACTGCAGGTATGGAGAGCTGTTGTCATCGTATTAGATAGATAAGAATGATTATATGTATTGTAGAAATGTCTGCTATCATGTTCCCTATTTTTTTATTATGTCCACATCCTGGTCCCCATCTTGGAAATCATAACAAACGTGCACTTTTTTGTTTAATTTACACATTGGACCATAGGAAAAATGACACTACAGCTACAGAGGTGACCGTCTGATAGCCCAGCTCGACTATCCATCTCTACTGAAGACCCTTTCAGCTTTTTGAGAGTTGGGTGGAGGACATCATCTCTGAAAATAGGGTCCCACAGCTGCACCCCATCAGTGTAAGCAGGACTCTTAGGACTCTTAGAAGAGTCAATGCTCTAAAACCATGGGGGGCGCTTAGCCCCCTCTCTTCGTCCCTGAGGATGATTTCATTTTTCAGGGATTAGAGAGGGTGGTCCTTGTGGTGGACTGCAGGTATGGAGAGCTGTTGTCATCGTATTAGATAGATAAGAATGATTATATGTATTGTAGAAATGTCTCCTATCATGTTCCCTAATTTCTTATTATGTCCACATCCTGGTCCCCATCTTGGACATCATAACAAACGTGCACTTTTTTGTTTAATTTACACATTGGACCATAGGAAAAATGACACTACAGCTACACAGGTGACCGTCTGATAGCCCAGCTCGACTATCCATCTCTACTGAAGACCCTTTCAGCTTTTTGAGAGTTGGGTGGAGGACATCATCTCTGAAAATAGGGTCCCACAGCTTCACCACATCAGTGTGAGCAGGACTCTTAGGACTCTTAGAAGAGTCAATGCTCTGGTACCATGGGGGGCGCTTGGCCCCCTCTCTTCGTCACTGAGGATGATTTCATTTTTCAGGGATTAGAGAGGGTGGTCCTTGTGGTGGACTGCAGGTATGGAGAGCTGTTGTGATCGTATTAGATAGATAAGAATGATTATATGTATTGTAGAAATGTCTCCTATCATGTTCCCTAATTTTTTATTATGTCCACATCCTGGTCCCCATCTTGGACATCATAACAAACGTGCACTTTTTTGTTTAATTTACACATTGGGCCATAGGAAAAATGACACTACAGCTACAGAGGTGACCGTCTGATAGCCCAGCTCGACTATCCATCTCTACTGAAGACCCTTTCAGCTTTTTGAGAGTTGGGTGGAGGACATCATCTCTGAAAATAGGGTCCCACAGCTGCACCCCATCAGTGTGAGCAGGACTCTTAGGACTCTTAGAAGAGTTAATGCTCTGAGACCATGGGGGCGCTTAGCCCCCTCTCTTCGTCACTGAGGATGATTTCATTTTTCAGGGATTAGAGAGGGTGGTCCTTGTGGTGGACTGCAGGTATGGAGAGCTGTTGTCATCGTATTAGATAGATAAGAATGATTATATGTATTGTAGAAATGTCTCCTATCATGTTCCCTAATTTTTTATTATGTCCACATCCTGGTCCCCATCTTGGACATCATAACAAACGTGCACTTTTTTGTTTAATTTACACATTGGACCAAAGGAAAAATGACACTACAGCTACAGAGGTGACCGTCTGATAGCCCAGCTCGACTATCCATCTCTACTGAAGACCCTTTCAGCTTTTTGAGAGTTGGGTGGAGGACATCATCTCTGAAAATAGGGTCCCACAGCTGCACCCCATCAGTGTGAGCAGGACTCTTAGGACTCTTAGAAGAGTCAATGCTCTGAGACCATTGGGGGCACTTAGCCCCCTCTCTTCGTCACTGAGGATGATTTCATTTTTCAGGGATTAGAGAGGGTGGTCCTTGTGGTGGACTGCAGGTATGGAGAGCTGTTATCATGGTATTAGGTAGATAAGAATGATTATATGTATTGTAGAAATGTCTCCTATCATGTTCCCTAATTTTTTATTATGTCCACATCCTGGTCCCCATCTTGGACATCATAACAAACGTGCACTTTTTTGTTTAATTTACACATTGGACCATAGGAAAAATGACACTACAGCTACAGAGGTGACCGTCTGATAGCCCAGCTCGACAATCCATCTCTACTGAAGACCCTTTCAGCTTTTTGAGAGTTGGGTGGAGGACATCATCTCTGAAAATAGGGTCCCACAGCTGCACCCCATCAGTGTGAGCAGGACTCTTAGGACTCTTAGAAGAGTCAATGCTCTGAGACCATGGGGGGCGCTTAGCCCCCTCTCTTCGTCACTGAGGATGATTTCATTTTTCAGGGATTAGAGAGGGTGGTCCTTGTGGTGGACTGCAGGTATGGAGAGCTGTTGTCATCGTATTAAATAGATAAGAATGATTATATGTATTGTAGAAATGTCTCCTATCATGTTCCCTAATTTTTTAATATGTCCACATCCTGGTCCCCATCTTGGACATCATAACAAACGTGCACTTTTTTGTTTAATTTACACATTGGACCATAGGAAAAATGACACTACAGCTACAGAGGTGACCGTCTGATAGCCCAGCTCGACTATCCATCTCTACTGAAGACCCTTTCAGCTTTTTGAGAGTTGGGTGGAGGACATCATCTCTGAAAATAGGGTCCCACAGCTGCACCCCATCAGTGTGAGCAGGACTCTTAGGACTCTTAGAAGAGTCAATGCTCTGAGACCATGGGGGGCGCTTAGCCCCCTCTCTTCGTCACTGAGGATGATTTCATTTTTCAGGGATTAGAGAGGGTGGTCCTTGTGGTGGACTGCAGGTATGGAGAGCTGTTGTCATCAAATTAAATAGATAAGAATGATTATATGTATTGTAGAAATGTCTCCTATCATGTTCCCTAATTTTTTATTATGTCCACATCCTGGTCCCCATCTTGGACATCATAACAAACGTGCACTTTTTTGTTTAATTTACACATTGGACCATAGGAAAAATGACACTACAGCTACAGAGGTGACCGTCTGATAGCCCAGCTCGACTATCCATCTCTACTGAAGACCCTTTCAGCTTTTTGAGAGTTGGGTGGAGAACATCATCTCTGAAAATAGGGTCCCACAGCTGCACCCCATCAGTGTGAGCAGGACTCTTAGGACTCTTAGAAGAGTCAATGCTCTGAGACCATGGGGGGCGCTTAGCCCCCTCTCCTCGTCACTGAGGATGATTTCACTTTTCAGGGAATAGAGAGGGTGGTCCTTGTGGTGGACTGCAGGTATGGAGAGCTGTTGTCATCGTATTAGATAGATAAGAATGATTATATGTATTGTAGAAATGTCTCCTATCATGTTCCCTAATTTTTTATTATGTCCACATCCTGGTCCCCATCTTGGACATCATAACAAACGTGCACTTTTTTGTTTAATTTCCACATTGGACCATAGGAAAAATGACACTACAGCTACAGAGGTGACCGTCTGATAGCCCAGCTCGACTATCCATCTCTACTGAAGACCCTTTCAGCTTTTTGAGAGTTGGGTGGAGGACATCATCTCTGAAAATAGGGTCCCACAGCTGCACCCCATCAGTGTGAGCAGGACTCTTAGGACTCTTAGAAGAGTTAATGCTCTGAGACCATGGGGGCGCTTAGCCCCTCTCTTCGTCACTGAGGATGATTTCATTTTTCAGGGATTAGAGAGGGTGGTCCTTGTGGTGGACTGCAGGTATGGAGAGCTGTTGTCATCGTATTAGATAGATAAGAATGATTATATGTATTGTAGAAATGTCTCCTATCATGTTCCCTAATTTTTTATTATGTCCACATCCTGGTCCCCATCTTGGACATGATAACAAACGTGCACTTTTTTGTTTAATTTACACATTGGACCATAGGAAAAATGACACTACAGCTACAGAGGTGACCGTCTGATAGCCCAGCTCGACTATTCATCTCTACTGAAGACCCTTTCAGCATTTTGAGAGTTGGGTGGAGGACATCATCTCTGAAAATAGGGTCCCACAGCTGCACCCCATCAGTGTGAGCAGGACTCTTAAGACTCTTAGAAGAGTCAATGCTCTGAGACCATTGGGGGCACTGAGCCCCCTCTCTTCGTCACTGAGGATGATTTCATTTTTCAGGGTTTAGAGAGGGTGGTCCTTGTGGTGGACTGCAGGTATGGAGAGCTGTTAACATCGTATTAGATAGATAAGAATGATTATATGTATTGTAGAAATGTCTCCTATCATGTTCCCTAATTTTTTATTATGTCCACATCCTGGTCCCCATCTTGGACATCATAACAAACGTGCACTTTTTTGTTTAATTTACACATTGGACCATAGGAAAAATGACACTACAGCTACAGAGGTGACCGTCTGATAGCCCAGCTCGACTATCCATCTCTACTGAAGACCCTTTCAGCTTTTTGAGAGTTGGGTGGAGGACATCATCTCTGAAAATAGGGTCCCACAGCTTCACCCCATCAGTGTGAGCAGGACTCTTAGGACTCTTAGAAGAGTCAATGCTCTGGTACCATGGGGGGCGCTTGGCCCCCTCTCTTCGTCACTGAGGATGATTTCATTTTTCAGGGATTAGAGAGGGTGGTCCTTGTGGTGGACTGCAGGTATGTAGAGCTGTTGTCATCGTATTAGATAGATAAGAATGATTATATGTATTGTAGAAATGTCTCCTATCATGTTCCCTAATTTTTTATTATGTCCACATCCTGGTCCCCATCTTGGACATCATAACAAACGTGCACTTTTTTGTTTAATTTACACATTGGACCATAGTAAAAATGACACTACAGCTACAGAGGTGACCGTCTGATAGCCCAGCTCGACTATCCATCTCTACTGAAGACCCTTTCAGCTTTCTGAGAGTTGGGTGGAGGACATCATCTCTGAAAATAGGGTCCCACAGCTGCACCCCATAAGTGTGAGCAGGACTCTTAGGACTCTTAGAAGAGTTAATGCTCTGAGACCATGGGGGCGCTTAGCCCCCTCTCTTCGTCACTGAGGATGATTTCATTTTTCAGGGATTAGAGAGGGTGGTCCTTGTGGTGGACTGCAGGTATGGAGAGCTGTTGTCATCGTATTAGATAGATAAGAATGATTATATGTATTGTAGAAATGTCTCCTATCATGTTCCCTAATTTTTTATTATGTCCACATCCTGGTCCCCATCTTGGACATCATAACAAACGTGCACTTTTTTGTTTAATTTACACATTGGACCATAGGAAAAATGACACTACAGCTACAGAGGTGACCGTCTGATAGCCCAGCTCGACTATCCATCTCTACTGAAGACCCTTTCAGCTTTTTGAGAGTTGGGTGGAGGACATCATCTCTGAAAATAGGGTCCCACAGCTGCACCCCATCAGTGTGAGCAGGACTCTTAGGACTCTTAGAAGAGTCAATGCTCTGAGACCATTGGGGGAACTTAGCCCCCTCTCTTCGTCACTGAGGATGATTTCATTTTTCAGGGATTAGAGAGGGTGGTCCTTGTGGTGGACTGCAGGTATGGAGAGCTGTTATCATCGTATTAGATAGATAAGAATGATTATATGTATTGTAGAAATGTCTCCTATCATGTTCCCTAATTTTTTATTATGTCCACATCCTGGTCCCCATCTTGGACATCATAACAAACGTGCACTTTTTTGTTTAATTTACACATTGGACCATAGGAAAAATGACACTACAGCTACAGAGGTGACCGTCTGATAGCCCAGCTCGACAATCCATCTCTACTGAAGACCCTTTCAGCTTTTTGAGAGTTGGGTGGAGGACATCATCTCTGAAAATAGGGTCCCACAGCTGCACCCCATCAGTGTGAGCAGGACTCTTAGGACTCTTAGAAGAGTCAATGCTCTGAGACCATGGGGGGCGCTTAGCCCCCTCTCTTCGTCACTGAGGATGATTTCATTTTTCAGGGATTAGAGAGGGTGGTCCTTGTGGTGGACTGCAGGTATGGAGAGCTGTTGTCATCGTATTAAATAGATAAGAATGATTATATGTATTGTAGAAATGTCTCCTATCATGTTCCCTAATTTTTTATTATGTCCACATCCTGGTCCCCATCTTGGACATCATAACAAACGTGCACTTTTTTGTTTAATTTACACATTGGACCATAGGAAAAATGACACTACAGCTACAGAGGTGACCGTCTGATAGCCCAGCTCGACTATACATCTCTACTGAAGACCCTTTCAGCTTTTTGAGAGTTGGGTGGAGAACATCATCTCTGAAAATAGGGTCCCACAGCTGCACCCCATCAGTGTGAGCAGGACTCTTAGGACTCTTAGAAGAGTCAATGTTTTGAGACCATGGGGGGCGCTTAGCCCCCTCTCTTCGTCACTGAGGATGATTTCACTTTTCAGGGAATAGAGAGGGTGGTCCTTGTGGTGGACTGCAGGTATGGAGAGCTGTTGTCATCGTATTAGATAGATAAGAATGATTATATGTATTGTAGAAATGTCTCCTATCATGTTCCCTATTTTTTTATTATGTCCACATCCTGGTCCCCATCTTGGAAATCATAACAAACGTGCACTTTTTTGTTTAATTTACACATTGGACCATAGGAAAAATGACACTACAGCTACAGAGGTGACCGTCTGGTAGCCCAGCTCGACTATCCATCTCTACTGAAGACCCTTTCAGCTTTTTGAGAGTTGGGTGGAGGACATCATCTCTGAAAATACGGTCCCACAGCTGCACCCCATCAGTGTGAGCAGGACTCTTAGGACTCTTAGAAGAGTCAATGTTTTGAGACCATGGGGGGCGCTTAGCCCCCTCTCTTCGTCACTGAGGATGATTTCATTTTTCAGGGATTAGAGAGAGTGGTCCTTGTGGTGGACTGCAGGTATGGAGAGCTGTTGTGATCGTATTAGATAGATAAGAATGATTATATGTATTGTAGAAATGTCTCCTATCATGTTCCCTAATTTTTTATTATGTCCACATCCTGGTCCCCATCTTGGACATCATAACAAACGTGCACTTTTTTGTTTAATTTCCACATTGGACCATAGGAAAAATGACACTACAGCTACAGAGGTGACCGTCTGATAGCCCAGCTCGACTATCCATCTCTACTGAAGACCCTTTCAGCTTTTTGAGAGTTGGGTGGAGGACATCATCTCTGAAAATCGGGTCCCACAGCTGCACCCCATCAGTGTGAGCAGGACTCTTAGGACTCTTAGAAGAGTTAATGCTCTGAGACCATGGGGGCGCTTAGCCCCCTCTCTTCGTCACTGAGGATGATTTCATTTTTCAGGGATTAGAGAGGGTGGTCCTTGTGGTGGACTGCAGGTATGGAGAGCTGTTGTCATCGTATTAGATAGATAAGAATGATTATATGTATTGTAGAAATGTCTCCTATCATGTTCCCTAATTTTTTATTATGTCCACATCCTGGTCCCCATCTTGGACATCATAACAAACGTGCACTTTTTTGTTTAATTTACACATTGGACCATAGGAAAAATGACACTACAGCTACAGAGGTGACCGTCTGATAGCCCAGCTCGACTATCCATCTCTACTGAAGACCCTTTCAGCATTTTGAGAGTTGGGTGGAGGACATCATCTCTGAAAATAGGGTCCCACAGCTGCACCCCATCAGTGTGAGCAGGACTCTTAAGACTCTTAGAAGAGTCAATGCTCTGAGACCATTGGGGGCACTGAGCCCCCTCTCTTCGTCACTGAGGATGATTTCATTTTTCAGGGTTTAGAGAGGGTGGTCCTTGTGGTGGACTGCAGGTATGGAGAGCTGTTATCATCGTATTAGATAGATAAGAATGATTATATGTATTGTAGAAATGTCTCCTATCATGTTCCCTAATTTTTTATTATGTCCACATCCTGGTCCCCATCTTGGACATCATAACAAACGTGCACTTTTTTGTTTAATTTACACATTGGACCATAGGAAAAATGACACTACAGCTACAGAGGTGACCGTCTGATAGCCCAGCTCGACTATCCATCTCTACTGAAGACCCTTTCAGCTTTTTGAGAGTTGGGTGGAGGACATCATCTCTGAAAATAGGGTCCCACAGCTTCACCTCATCAGTGTGAGCAGGACTCTTAGGACTCTTAGAAGAGTCAATGCTCTGGTACCATGGGGGGCGCTTGGCCCCCTCTCTTCGTCACTGAGGATGATTTCATTTTTCAGGGATTAGAGAGGGTGGTCCTTGTGGTGGACTGCAGGTATGTAGAGCTGTTGTCATCGTATTAGATAGATAAGAATGATTATATGTATTGTAGAAATGTCTCCTATCATGTTCCCTAATTTTTTATTATGTCCACATCCTGGTCCCCATCTTGGACATCATAACAAACGTGCACTTTTTTGTTTAATTTACACATTGGACCATAGGAAAAATGACACTACAGCTACAGAGGTGACCGTCTGATAGCCCAGCTCGACTATCCATCTCTACTGAAGACCCTTTCAGCTTTTTGAGAGTTGGGTGGAGGACATCATCTCTGAAAATAGGGTCCCACAGCTGCACCCCATCAGTGTGAGCAGGACTCTTAGGACTCTTAGAAGAGTTAATGCTCTGAGACCATGGGGGCGCTTAGCCCCCTCTCTTCGTCACTGAGGATGATTTCATTTTTCAGGGATTAGAGAGGGTGGTCCTTGTGGTGGACTGCAGGTATGGAGAGCTGTTGTCATCGTATTAGATAGATAAGAATGATTATATGTATTGTAGAAATGTCTCCTATCATGTTCCCTAATTTTTTATTATGTCCACATCCTGGTCCCCATCTTGGACATCATAACAAACGTGCACTTTTTTGTTTAATTTACACATTGGACCATAGGAAAAATGACACTACAGCTACAGAGGTGACCGTCTGATAGCCCAGCTCGACTATCCATCTCTACTGAAGACCCTTTCAGCTTTTTGAGAGTTGGGTGGAGGACATTATCTCTGAAAATAGGGTCCCACAGCTGCACCTCATCAGTGTGAGCAGGACTCTTAGGACTCTTAGAAGAGTCAATGCTCTGAGACCATTGGGGGCACTTAGCCCCCTCTCTTCGTCACTGAGGATGATTTCATTTTTCAGGGATTAGAGAGGGTGGTCCTTGTGGTGGACTGCAGGTATGGAGAGCTGTTATCATCGTATTAGATAGATAAGAATGATTATATGTATTGTAGAAATGTCTCCTATCATGTTCCCTAATTTTTTATTATGTCCACATCCTGGTTCCCATCTTGGACATCATAACAAACGTGCACTTTTTTGTTTAATTTACACATTGGACCATAGGAAAAATGACACTACAGCTACAGAGGTGACCGTCTGATAGCCCAGCTCGACAATCCATCTCTACTGAAGACCCTTTCAGCTTTTTGAGAGTTGGGTGGAGGACATCATCTCTGAAAATAGGGTCCCACAGCTGCACCCCATCAGTGTGAGCAGGACTCTTAGGACTCTTAGAAGAGTCAATGCTCTGAGACCATGGGGGGCGCTTAGCCCCCTCTCTTCGTCACTGAGGATGATTTCATTTTTCAGGGATTAGAGAGGGTGGTCCTTGTGGTGGACTGCAGGTATGGAGAGCTGTTGTCATCGTATTAAATAGATAAGAATGATTATATGTATTGTAGAAATGTCTCCTATCATGTTCCCTAATTTTTTATTATGTCCACATCCTGGTCCCCATCTTGGACATCATAACAAACGTGCACTTTTTTGTTTAATTTACACATTGGACCATAGGAAAAATGACACTACAGCTACAGAGGTGACCGTCTGATAGCCCAGCTCGACTATCCATCTCTACTGAAGACCCTTTCAGCTTTTTGAGAGTTGGGTGGAGAACATCATCTCTGAAAATAGGGTCCCACAGCTGCACCCCATCAGTGTGAGCAGGACTCTTAGGACTCTTAGAAGAGTCAATGTTTTGAGACCATGGGGGGCGCTTAGCCCCCTCTCTTCGTCACTGAGGATGATTTCACTTTTCAGGGAATAGAGAGGGTGGTACTTGTGGTGGACTGCAGGTATGGAGAGCTGTTGTCATCGTATTAGATAGATAAGAATGATTATATGTATTGTAGAAATGTCTCCTATCATGTTCCCTATTTTTTTATTATGTCCACATCCTGGTCCCCATCTTGGAAATCATAACAAACGTGCACTTTTTTGTTTAATTTACACATTGGACCATAGGAAAAATGACACTACAGCTACAGAGGTGACCGTCTGGTAGCCCAGCTCGACTATCCATCTCTACTGAAGACCCTTTCAGCTTTTTGAGAGTTGGGTGGAGGACATCATCTCTGAAAATAGGGTCCCACAGCTGCACCCCATCAGTGTGAGCAGGACTCTTAGGACTCTTAGAAGAGTCAATGTTTTGAGACCATGGGGGGCGCTTAGCCCCCTCTCTTCGTCACTGAGGATGATTTCATTTTTCAGGGATTAGAGAGGGTGGTCCTTGTGGTGGACTGCAGGTATGGAGAGCTGTTGTCATCGTATTAAATAGATAAGAATGATTATATGTATTGTAGAAATGTCTCCTATCATGTTCCCTAATTTTTTATTATGTCCACATCCTGGTCCCCATCTTGGACATCATAACAAACGTGCACTTTTTTGTTTAATTTACACATTGGACCATAGGAAAAATGACAATACAGCTACAGAGGTGACCGTCTGATAGCCCAGCTCGACTATCCATCTCTACTGAAGACCCTTTCAGCTTTTTGAGAGTTGGGTGGAGAACATCATCTCTGAAAATAGGGTCCCACAGCTGCACCCCATCAGTGTGAGCAGGACTCTTAGGACTCTTAGAAGAGTCAATGTTTTGAGACCATGGGGGGCGCTTAGCCCCCTCTCTTCGTCACTGAGGATGATTTCACTTTTCAGGGAATAGAGAGGGTGGTACTTGTGGTGGACTGCAGGTATGGAGAGCTGTTGTCATCGTATTAGATAGATAAGAATGATTATATGTATTGTAGAAATGTCTCCTATCATGTTCCCTATTTTTTTATTATGTCCACATCCTGGTCCCCATCTTGGAAATCATAACAAACGTGCACTTTTTTGTTTAATTTACACATTGGACCATAGGAAAAATGACACTACAGCTACAGAGGTGACCGTCTGGTAGCCCAGCTCGACTATCCATCTCTACTGAAGACCCTTTCAGCTTTTTGAGAGTTGGGTGGAGGACATCATCTCTGAAAATAGGGTCCCACAGCTGCACCCCATCAGTGTGAGCAGGACTCTTAGGACTCTTAGAAGAGTCAATGTTTTGAGACCATGGGGGGCGCTTAGCCCCCTCTCTTCGTCACTGAGGATGATTTCATTTTTCAGGGATTAGAGAGAGTGGTCCTTGTGGTGGACTGCAGGTATGGAGAGCTGTTGTGATCGTATTAGATAGATAAGAATGATTATATGTATTGTAGAAATGTCTCCTATCATGTTCCCTAATTTTTTATTATGTCCACATCCTGGTCCCCATCTTGGACATCATAACAAACGTGCACTTTTTTGTTTAATTTACACATTGGACCATAGGAAAAATGACACTACAGCTACAGAGGTGACCGTCTGATAGCCCAGCTCGACTATCCATCTCTACTGAAGACCCTTTCAGCTTTTTGAGAGTTGGGTGGAGGACATCATCTCTTAAAATAGGGTCCCACAGCTGCACCCCATCAGTGTAAGCAGGACTCTTAGGACTCTTAGAAGAGTCAATGCTCTAAAACCATGGGGGGCGCTTAGCCCCCTCTCTTCGTCCCTGAGGATGATTTCATTTTTCAGGGATTAGAGAGGGTGGTCCTTGTGGTGGACTGCAGGTATGGAGAGCTGTTGTCATCGTATTAGATAGATAAGAATGATTATATGTATTGTAGAAATGTCTCCTATCATGTTCCCTAATTTTTTATTATGTCCACATCCTGGTCCCCATCTTGGACATCATAACAAACGTGCACTTTTTTGTTTAATTTACACATTGGACCATAGGAAAAATGACACTACAGCTACAGAGGTGACCGTCTGATAGCCCAGCTCGACTATCCATCTCTACTGAAGACCCTTTCAGCTTTTTGAGAGTTGGGTGGAGGACATCATCTCTGAAAATAGGGTCCCACAGCTGCACCCCATCAGTGTGAGCAGGACTCTTAGGACTCTTAGAAGAGTTAATGCTCTGAGACCATGGGGGTGCTTAGCCCCCTCTCTTCGTCACTGAGGATGATTTCATTTTTCAGGGATTAGAGAGGGTGGTCCTTGTGGTGGACTGCAGGTATGGAGAGCTGTTGTCATCGTATTAGATAGATAAGAATGATTATATGTATTGTAGAAATGTCTCCTATCATGTTCCCTAATTTTTTATTATGTCCACATCCTGGTCCCCATCTTGGACATCATAACAAACGTGCACTTTTTTGTTTAATTTACACATTGGACCATAGGAAAAATGACACTACAGCTACAGAGGTGACCGTCTGATAGCCCAGCTCGACTATCCATCTCTACTGAAGACCCTTTCAGCTTTTTGAGAGTTGGGTGGAGGACATCATCTCTTAAAATAGGGTCCCACAGCTGCACCCCATCAGTGTGAGCAGGACTCTTAGGACTCTTAGAAGAGTCAATGCTCTGAGACCATGGGGGGCGCTTAGCCCCCTCTCTTCGTCACTGAGGATGATTTCATTTTTCAGGGATTAGAGAGGGTGGTCCTTGTGGTGGACTGCAGGTATGGAGAGCTGTTGTCATCGTATTAAATAGATAAGAATGATTATATGTATTGTAGAAATGTCTCCTATCATGTTCCCTAATTTTTTATTATGTCCACATCCTGGTCCCCATCTTGGACATCATAACAAACGTGCACTTTTTTGTTTAATTTACACATTGGACCATAGGAAAAATGACACTACAGCTACAGAGGTGACCGTCTGATAGCCCAGCTCGACTATCCATCTCTACTGAAGACATTTCTACAATACATATAATCATTCTTATCTATCTAATACGATCACAACAGCTCTCCATACCTGCAGTCCACCACAAGGACCACTCTCTCTAATCCCTGAAAAATGAAATCATCCTCAGTGACGAAGAGAGGGGGCTAAGCGCCCCCCATGGTCTCAGAGCATTGACTCTTCTAAGAGTCCTAAGATTCCTGCTCACTCTGATGGGGTGCAGCTGTGGGACCCTATCTTCAGAGATGATGTCCTCCACCCAACTCTCAAAAAGCTGAAAGGGTCTTCAGTAGAGATGGATAGTCGAGCTGGGCTATCAGACGGTCACCTCTGTAGCTGTAGTGTCATTTTTCCTATGGTCCAATTTGTAAATTAAACAAAAAAGTGCACGTTTGTTATGATTTCCAAGATGGGGACCAGGATGTGGACATAATAAAAAAATAGGGAACATGATAGGAGACATTTCTACAATACATATAATCATTCTTATCTATCTAATACGATGACAACAGCTCTCCATACCTGCAGTCCACCACAAGGACCACCCTCTCTATTCCCTAAAAAGTGAAATCATCCTCAGTGACGAGGAGAGGGGGCTAAGCGCCCCCCATGGTCTCAGAGCATTGACTCTTCTAAGAGTCCTAAGAGTCCTGCTCACACTGATGGGGTGCAGCTGTGGGACCCTATTTTCAGAGATGATGTTCTCCACCCAACTCTCAAAAAGCTGAAAGGGTCTTCAGTAGAGATGAGCGAACCGGTCGCGGTTCGGCTCGAGGTTGGTTCGCCGAACGGACCTCCCGTTCGAGTTCGGTTCGTCGAACGTTCGACGAACCGAACTCGAACTGCATAGGAAACAATGGCAGGTAATCACAAACACAGAAAAACACCTAGAAAACACCCTCAAAGGTGTCCTAAAGGTGACAAACAACTCAAACACATTGGAAAGTGACAAGGACATATACTCATGCGAAAACAAAACAGCTGGACAAGGAAAAAGAGGAGGACACACAGATATAGGCATGGCACGCCCTTCTAAAATCATGTAAAACACCGCAAGGTGACTCCAAGCGGAGTCTCCCTTTTTTCCAAAAATTGGGCCACACACACACCCACCCCTTCAGTGGCAGCAGTTGTGCCCCAGTTGTACACTTCACAGCTAGATTTGCATCAAGCACATTCAAAAATACGCCATTCTTATCCATCCCCAGGATGACACCGGGGTAGGTAGCAAAGTCTTTCCTGATCCCAGCTCTGTGCAGCTTGGATCATTTATAAAAAACACAGCAATCAAGGGTTACTCCAAGCGGAGTCTCCCTTTTTTCCAAAAATTGGGCCCCACACACACCCACCCCTTCAGTGGCAGCAGTTGTGCCCTAGTTGTACACTTCACAGCTACATTTGCATCAAGCACATTCAAAAATACGCCATTCTTATCCATCCCCAGGATGACACCGGGGTAGGTAGCAAAGTCTTTGCTGACCCATGACTTGTTCATCTTGGCTTCTTTTAAAAACAATGTAAGCAAGGGTTACCCCAAGCGGAGTTCCCTTTTTTCCAAAAATTGGGCCCCACACACACCCACCCCTTCAGTGGCAGCAGTTGTGCCCTAGTTGTACACTTCACAGCTACATTTGCATCAAGCACATTCAAAAATACGCCATTCTTATCCATCCCCAGGATGACACCGGGGTAGGTAGCAAAGTCTTTGCTGACCCATGACTTGTTCATCTTGGCTTCTTTTAAAAACAATGTAAGCAAGGGTTACTCCAAGCGGAGTCTCCCTTTTTTCCAAAAATTGGGCCCCACACACACCCACCCCTTCAGTGGCAGCAGTTGTGCCCTAGTTGTACACTTCACAGCTACATTTGCATCAAGCACATTCAAAAATACGCCATTCTTATCCGTCCCCAGGATGACACCGGGGTAGGTAGCAAAGTGTTTCCTGATCCCAGCTCTGTTCATCTTGGCTTCTTTTAAAAACACAGCAAGCAAGGGTTACTCCAAGCGGAGTCTCCCTTTTTTTCCAAAAATTGGGCCCCACACACCCACCCATTCAGTGGCAGCAGTTGTGCCCCAGTTGTACACTTCACAGCTAGATTTGCATCAAGCACATTCAAAAATACGCCATTCTTATCCATCCCCAGGATGACACCGGGGTAGGTAGCAAAGTCTTTGCTGACCCATGACTTGTTCATCTTGGCTTCTTTTAAAAACAATGTAAGCAAGGGTTACTCCAAGCGGAGTCTCCCTTTTTTCCAAAAATTGGGCCCCACACACACCCACCCCTTCAGTGGCAGCAGTTGTGCCCTAGTTGTACACTTCACAGCTACATTTGCATCAAGCACATTCAAAAATACGCCATTCTTATCCGTCCCCAGGATGACACCGGGGTAGGTAGCAAAGTCTTTCCTGATCCCAGCTCTGTTCATCTTGGCTTCTTTTAAAAACACATCAAGCAAGGGTTACTCCAAGCGGAGCCTCCCTTTTTTCCAAAAATTGGGCCCCACACACCCACCCATTCAGTGGCAGCAGTTGTGCCCCAGTTGTACACTTCACAGCTAGATTTGCATCAAGCACATTCCAAAATACGCCATTCTTATCCGTCCCCAGGATGACACCGGGGTAGGTAGCAAAGTGTTTCCTGATCCCAGCTCTGTTCATCTTGGCTTCTTTTAAAAACACAGCAAGCAAGGGTTACTCCAAGAGGAGTCTCCCTTTTTTTCCAAAAATTGGGCCCCACACACCCACCCATTCAGTGGCAGCAGTTGTGCCCCAGTTGTACACTTCACAGCTAGATTTGCATCAAGCACATTCAAAAATACGCCATAATTAACCGTCCCCAGGATGACACCAGGGTAGGTAGCAAAGTCTTTCCTGATCCCAGCTCTGTTCATCTTGGCTTCTTTTAAAAACACAGCAAGCAAGGGTTACTCCAAGCGGAGTCTCCCTTTTTTTCCAAAAATTGGGCCCCACACACCCACCCATTCAGTGGCAGCAGTTGTGCCCCAGTTGTACACTTCACAGCTAGATTTGCATCAAGCACATTCAAAAATACGCCATTCTTATCCGTCCCCAGGATGACACCGGGGTAGGTAGCAAAGTGTTTCCTGATCCCAGCTCTGTTCATCTTGGCTTCTTTTAAAAACACAGCAAGCAAGGGTTACTCCAAGCGGAGTCTCCCTTTTTTTCCAAAAATTGGGCCCCACACACCCACCCATTCAGTGGCAGCAGTTGTGCCCCAGTTGTACACTTCACAGCTAGATTTGCATCAAGCACATTCAAAAAAACGCCATAATTAACCGTCCCCAGGATGACACCAGGGTAGGTAGCAAAGTCTTTCCTGATCCCAGCTCTGTTCATCTTGGCTTCTTTTAAAAACACATCAAGCAAGGGTTACTCCAAGCGGAGCCTCCCTTTTTTTCCAAAAATTGTGCCCCACACACACCCACCCATTCAGTGGCAGCACTTGTGCCCTAGTTGTACACTTCACAGCTACATTTGCATCAAGCACATTCAAAAATACGCCATAATTAACCGTCCCCAGGATGACACCAGGGTAGGTAGCAAAGTCTTTCCTGATCCCAGCTCTGTTCATCTTGGCTTCTTTTAAAAACACATCAAGCAAGGGTTACTCCAAGCGGAGCCTCCCTTTTTTCCAAAAATTGGGCCCCACACACCCACCCATTCAGTGGCAGCAGTTGTGCCCCAGTTGTACACTTCACAGCTAGATTTGCATCAAGCACATTCCAAAATACGCCATTCTTATCCGTCCCCAGGATGACACCGGGGTAGGTAGCAAAGTGTTTCCTGATCCCAGCTCTGTTCATCTTGGCTTCTTTTAAAAACACAGCAAGCAAGGGTTACTCCAAGCGGAGTCTCCCTTTTTTTCCAAAAATTGGGCCCCACACACCCACCCATTCAGTGGCAGCAGTTGTGCCCCAGTTGTACACTTCACAGCTAGATTTGCATCAAGCACATTCAAAAATACGCCATTCTTATCCGTCCCCAGGATGACACCGGGGTAGGTAGCAAAGTGTTTCCTGATCCCAGCTCTGTTCATCTTGGCTTCTTTTAAAAACACAGCAAGCAAGGGTTACTCCAAGCGGAGTCTCCCTTTTTTTTCCAAAAATTGGGCCCCACACACCCACCCATTCAGTGGCAGCAGTTGTGCCCCAGTTGTACACTTCACAGCTAGATTTGCATCAAGCACATTCAAAAAAACGCCATAATTAACCGTCCCCAGGATGACACCAGGGTAGGTAGCAAAGTCTTTCCTGATCCCAGCTCTGTTCATCTTGGCTTCTTTTAAAAACACATCAAGCAAGGGTTACTCCAAGCGGAGCCTCCCTTTTTTTCCAAAAATTGTGCCCCACACACACCCACCCATTCAGTGGCAGCACTTGTGCCCTAGTTGTACACTTCACAGCTACATTTGCATCAAGCACATTCAAAAATACGCCATAATTAACCGTCCCCAGGATGACACCAGGGTAGGTAGCAAAGTCTTTCCTGATCCCAGCTCTGTTCATCTTGGCTTCTTTTAAAAACACATCAAGCAAGGGTTACTCCAAGCGGAGTCTCCCTTTTTTTCCAAAAATTGGGCCCCACACAGACACCTTATCAGTGGCAGCACTTGTGCCCTAGTTGCAAACAGGATGTTTTGATTTGCATCAAGCACATTCCAAATCAACAAGCATTTACTCTCCCCAGGATGACACAGGGGTAGTAAATTCCTTCTGGATCCATGACTTGTTCATTTTGATGAACGTCAGTCTGTCCACATTGTCACTGGACAGACTCGTGCGCTTATCTGTCAGCACACACCCAGCAGCACTGAATACACGTTCAGAGACAACGCTGGCAGCTGGACACGACAAAATCTCCAAGGCGTAAGTTGCGAGCTCTGGCCATTTTTCTAGGTTTGAAGCCCAAAAGGAGCAAGGCTCCAGTTGCACAGTCATGGCATCGATGTTCATTTGGAGATACTCCTGTATCATCCTCTCCAGCCGTTGACTATGTGTCAGACTTGTTGTCTCTGGTGGCCTTGCAAAAGAGGGTCTAAAAAAATTATGAAAAGATTCCATAAAATTGCTGTTACCGGCACCAGATACGGTCCTACTGGTACGGGTAGACTGTTGAAGATGACGAGACCGTCCCTTGTTTGTCAAGTTACAACTGGGAGATTCACTCCCTGCACCTGCACGGTTGTTTGGTGGAAAAGCCGAGCTAAGATCTAGTAACAGCTTCTGCTGATACTCCTGCATACGTGCGTCCCTTTCTATGGCTGGAATTATGTCACAAAATTTGGACTTGTACCGGGGATCTAATAGTGTGGCAATCCAGTAGTCATCATCACTTCTAATTTTGACAATACGACTGTCATGTTGGAGGTAGTGCAACAAAAAGGCACTCATGTGTCTTGCGCAGCCATGCGGACCAAGTCCACGCTGTGTTTGTGGCATAGAGGTGCTACCCGTTCTTTCTTCCTCTGACATCTGACCCCAACCTCTTTCAACTGAAATTTGACCAAGGTCTCCCTCATCCGCTGAGTCTTCCATGTCCATGGACAGTTCGTCCTCCATTTCTTCATGTTCTCCTGCACCTTGCTCAACATTTCGCCTGCTACTATGCGCCCTTGTCGATCCCTGTCCCCCATGGTCCCATGCCTGCTGCGTTGGTGATGATGAACGTCTGGACCTTGGTGATGTTGTTGTCCCTTGCGCATATGAATCCTCCTGTAGTTCCTCCCCTTCATGTTGTCCCACCCCCTGACTCCGAATAGTGTTTAGCGTGTGCTCCAGCATGTAAATGACTGGAATCGTCATGCTGATAATGGCATTGTCAGAGCTAAACATATTCGTCGCCATGTCGAAACTGTGCAGAAGGGTGCATAGGTCCTTGATCTGAGACCACTCCATCAGGGTGATCTGCCCCACCTCTGCATCTCGTTGGCCCAGGCTATACGTCATGACGTATTGCACCAGGGCTCTGCGGTGCTGCTACAGTCGCTGTAACATGTGGAGAGTTGAATTCCAGCGTGTCGCCACATCGCATTTCAGGCGATGAACCGGCAGGCCGAAAGACTTCTGGAGCGATGCAAGTCGCTCAGCTGCGGCGCTTGAACGGCGGAAGTGAGCAGACAGTTTTCGTGCCCTGTTCAGAAGGCCATCTAGGCCGGGATAGTGTGTTAAAAATTGCTGCACGACAAGGTTCAACACGTGAGCCATACAAGGTACGTGTGTCACCTTGCCCAGGCGAAGGGCCGCACCCAGGTTTGCAGCATTGTCGCACACGGCCTTACCAGGCTGCAGGTTGAGTGGAGACAACCATTTATTAAACTCGGACCGCAGAGCTGACCACAACTCCTCAGCTGTGTGACTCTTATTACCAAGACATGTCAAGCTAAAGACCGCCTGATGCCGTTGCGCTCTGCTGCCAGCATAGTAATGAGGGGTGCGTGATTCCTTCTGCGCAGTGAGAACGCTGGTGGCCTGACCAGGCAGGCTTGGGGCGGAGGTGGAGGACCCAGATGAGGTGGAGGATGCAGAAGCAGTGGCGGAACTTGGACAGACAGAGGATTGACACACAAGTCGTGGGGACGGCAAGACTTGTGCAGCAGACCCTTCACCATCTATCACCATAGTTACCCAGTGCCCAGTCAGCGACATGTAACGTCCCTGTCCATGCTTACTGGTCCAAGTATCGGTGGTGAAATGCACCCGTTCACACACAGAGTTTCTCAAGGAAGCGGTGATGTTGTGTGCGACATGCTGGTGTAGCGCGGGCACACCTTTCTTAGAGAAGTAGTGGCGACTAGGCATCTGGTACTGGGGCACAGCGACAGACATAAGGTCTCTAAAATCCTGTGTGTCCACTAGGCGGAAAGGCAGCATTTCAGTAGCCAACAGCTTACAGAGGGATAGAGTCAACCTCTTAGCTTTGTCATGGGTCGGAGGAAGTGGCCTTTTATTTGACCACATCTGAGGGACAGAGATCTGGCTGCTGTGTGTAGACGGTGTTGAGTAGGGTGTCCCTGGAAAAATGCTGGTTTGTGAGGAAAGTGCAGGCGGAGACATGATGTTGCCTTCATCCAACGTTGGTGCTATCGATGTCTGAGAGAGCTGTACACACTCACTTGTTTCCCCTTCCAAACCAACTGACGACCTTACAAGCAAACTGCCTGTTGCGGTTACAGTGGTGGAAGTTTTGCGTGGAAAAACAGGTGTGACAGCTGTCCCCACAGTCCTAGAAGATGAAGAGCGCGCGGATGCACTGGAAGGGGCGGGCGGTGGATGGTTCGCTCCGCTAGGCCGCATTGCAGCACGGTGAGCTTCCCACCGGGACTTATGATATTTAGTCATGTGACGATTCATGGAAGAAGTTGTCAAACTGCTGAGGTTTTGACCTCTACTAACAGAATCATGACAAATGTTACATATCACATGAGTTGGGCGATCTTTTTCGATGTGAAAAAAGGACCAGGCTAGGCAAGGCTTAGAGGCCATGCGACCTGTTGATCCACCCCGAATAATGCTCATAGGCAGAGTGGTGGCTGAGGATGCAGTTGTAGACGTGCTACCAGTGCTCCGACTCTGTCCAGGAAGGTGCAAGGTAACTTCGTCGTCGGTTGCATCCTCCTCCACCGCCTCTGTTGACCTCCTCGAGTGCCTGACTGGGGGTTGACAGTAGGTGGGATCTAGAACGTCATCATCAATTGTTGTGTTTGCACTCCCCTCCCCCTCAGACCGAGCCTCTTCTTGCCCTGACCGAATATTTAAGTTGTCATCCCAATCGGGTATCTGCGTCTCATCTTCATCAGTATGTTCCTCATTGTCTATAACCACAGGTGTTACAGTTTGTGACAAAGGGTCAACATTATGCTCAGAAACTTGGTCCTCACGGCCTGAATCTGAGTCACAAAGGTTCTGGGCATCACTGCAGACCATTTCCTGTTCTGTACTCACTGTAGCTTGGGAGCAGACCTCTGATTCCCAGGCTATAGTGTGACTGAACAGCTCTGCAGACTCAGCCATCTCAGTTCCACCATACTGTGCAGGGCTGATGGAGACTTCAGAGCTGGGAGAAATCAAGTGTGATTGGGATGACAACTCAGAGGACTGGTGTTTTTTGGATGCGGTACTTGAAGTGGCTGAGAGGGCACTTGTTGGACCACTTGAGATCCATTCAAGCATTTTCCTTTTTTGCCCATCATCTACCTTTGTTCCTCTTGTTCGTGTCCGTAAAAAAGGGAGCACATCGGATTGTCCACAATAAGTAGTAGACATCTTACTTTTGCTAGTAGATGGTCTATCTGCAGCAGATGATAATGGAGCTTTGCCACCTTCCCCACTGACAAAACCTTTTTTGCCTTTTCCACCACGCCTCTTCCCCTTTCCACCAGCATCTGTCATTTTGCCACTCATGTTGATTGCGACAAGATTGTGGACTGAAAATGTGGTAGTAAAAATTGAGAGGTGGTGAAGATTGCAGTGGTGGTCTAGCTTTATTAACAGCAGAATAATAAAGAATAAATATCCCTGACAATGTAACTTAGTTATAATTAGTTGGAGTGTGCAACGCAGGCAGACGTGCTGCAAATGTCTTGGCACTAGTGGGACTATAGCAAAGTCCAATAGCCACGTATAGGATGCCACTAGGTACACTGAGTGTGTGCTAGTATAATGGCTTAGTTATAATTAGTTGGAGTGTGCAACGCAGGCAGATGCGTTCTGCAAATGTCTTGGCACTAGTGGGACTAAAGCAAAGTCCAATAGCCACGTATAGGATGCCACTAGGTACACTAAGTGTTTGCTAGTATAATGGCTTAGTTATAATTAGTTGGAGTGTGCAACGCAGGCACATGCGTTCTGCAAATGTCTTGGCACTAGTGGGACTAAAGCAAAGTCCAATAGCCACGTATAGGATGCCACTAGGTACACTAAGTGTTTGCTAGTATAATGGCTTAGTTATAATTAGTTGGAGTGTGCAACGCAGGCAGATGCGCTCTGCAAATGTCTTGGCACTAGTGGGACTATAGCAAAGTCCAATAGCCACGTATAGGATGCCACTAGGTACACTGAGTGTGTGCTAGTATAATGGCTTAGTTATAATTAGTTGGAGTGTGCAACGCAGGCAGATGCGCTCTGCAAATGTCTTGGCACTAGTGGGACTATAGCAAAGTCCAATAGCCACGTATAGGATGCCACTAGGTACACTGAGTGTGTGCTAGTATAATGGCTTAGTTATAATTAGTTGGAGTGTGCAACGCAGGCAGATGCGTTCTGCAAATGTCTTGGCACTAGTGGGACTAAAGCAAAGTCCAATAGCCACGTATAGGATGCCACTAGGTACACTAAGTGTTTGCTAGTATAATGGCTTAGTTATAATTAGTTGGAGTGTGCAACGCAGGCAGATGCGCTCTGCAAATGTCTTGGCACTAGTGGGACTATAGCAAAGTCCAATAGCCACGTATAGGATGCCACTAGGTACACTGAGTGTGTGCTAGTATAATGGCTTAGTTATAATTAGTTGGAGTGTGCAACGCAGGCAGATGCGCTCTGCAAATGTCTTGGCACTAGTGGGACTATAGCAAAGTCCAATAGCCACGTATAGGATGCCACTAGGTACACTGAGTGTGTGCTAGTATAATGGCTTAGTTATAATTAGTTGGAGTGTGCAACGCAGGCAGATGCGCTCTGCAAATGTCTTGGCACTAGTGGGACTATAGCAAAGTCCAATAGCCACGTATAGGATGCCACTAGGTACACTGAGTGTGTGCTAGTATAATGGCTTAGTTATAATTAGTTGGAGTGTGCAACGCAGGCAGATGCGTTCTGCAAATGTCTTGGCACTAGTGGGACTAAAGCAAAGTCCAATAGCCACGTATAGGATGCCACTAGGTACACTAAGTGTTTGCTAGTATAATGGCTTAGTTATAATTAGTTGGAGTGTGCAACGCAGGCAGATGCGCTCTGCAAATGTCTTGGCACTAGTGGGACTATAGCAAAGTCCAATAGCCACGTATAGGATGCCACTAGGTACACTGAGTGTTTGCTAGTATAATGGCTTAGTTATAATTAGTTGGAGTGTGCAACGCAGGCAGATGCGCTCTGCAAATGTCTTGGCACTAGTGGGACTATAGCAAAGTCCAATAGCCACGTATAGGATGCCACTAGGTACACTGAGTGTGTGCTAGTATAATGGCTTAGTTATAATTAGTTGGAGTGTGCAACGCAGGCAGATGCGCTCTGCAAATGTCTTGGCACTAGTGGGACTATAGCAAAGTCCAATAGCCACGTATAGGATGCCACTAGGTACACTGAGTGTGTGCTAGTATAATGGCTTAGTTATAATTAGTTGGAGTGTGCAACGCAGGCAGATGCGTTCTGCAAATGTCTTGGCACTAGTGGGACTAAAGCAAAGTCCAATAGCCACGTATAGGATGCCACTAGGTACACTAAGTGTTTGCTAGTATAATGGCTTAGTTATAATTAGTTGGAGTGTGCAACGCAGGCAGATGCGCTCTGCAAATGTCTTGGCACTAGTGGGACTATAGCAAAGTCCAATAGCCACGTATAGGATGCCACTAGGTACACTGAGTGTGTGCTAGTATAATGGCTTAGTTATAATTAGTTGGAGTGTGCAACACAGGCAGATGCGCTCTGCAAATGTCTTGGCACTAGTGGGACTATAGCAAAGTCCAATAGCCACGTATAGGATGCCACTAGGTACACTGAGTGTGTGCTAGTATAATGGCTTAGTTATAATTAGTTGGAGTGTGCAACGCAGGCAGATGCGCTCTGCAAATGTCTTGGCACTAGTGGGACTATAGCAAAGTCCAATAGCCACGTATAGGATGCCACTAGGTACACTGAGTGTGTGCTAGTATAATGGCTTAGTTATAATTAGTTGGAGTGTGCAACGCAGGCAGATGCGTTCTGCAAATGTCTTGGCACTAGTGGGACTAAAGCAAAGTCCAATAGCCACGTATAGGATGCCACTAGGTACACTAAGTGTTTGCTAGTATAATGGCTTAGTTATAATTAGTTGGAGTGTGCAACGCAGGCAGATGCGCTCTGCAAATGTCTTGGCACTAGTGGGACTATAGCAAAGTCCAATAGCCACGTATAGGATGCCACTAGGTACACTGAGTGTGTGCTAGTATAATGGCTTAGTTATAATTAGTTGGAGTGTGCAACGCAGGCAGATGCGCTCTGCAAATGTCTTGGCACTAGTGGGACTATAGCAAAGTCCAATAGCCACGTATAGGATGCCACTAGGTACACTGAGTGTGTGCTAGTATAATGGCTTAGTTATAATTAGTTGGAGTGTGCAACGCAGGCAGATGCGCTCTGCAAATGTCTTGGCACTAGTGGGACTATAGCAAAGTCCAATAGCCACGTATAGGATGCCACTAGGTACACTGAGTGTGTGCTAGTATAATGGCTTAGTTATAATTAGTTGGAGTGTGCAACGCAGGCAGATGCGTTCTGCAAATGTCTTGGCACTAGTGGGACTAAAGCAAAGTCCAATAGCCACGTATAGGATGCCACTAGGTACACTAAGTGTTTGCTAGTATAATGGCTTAGTTATAATTAGTTGGAGTGTGCAACGCAGGCAGATGCGCTCTGCAAATGTCTTGGCACTAGTGGGACTATAGCAAAGTCCAATAGCCACGTATAGGATGCCACTAGGTACACTGAGTGTGTGCTAGTATAATGGCTTAGTTATAATTAGTTGGAGTGTGCAATGCAGGCAGATGCGCTCTGCAAATGTCTTGGCACTGGTGGGACTATAGCAAAGTCCAATAGCCACGTATAGGATGCCACTAGGTACACTGAGTGTGTGCTAGTATAATGGCTTAGTTATAATTAGTTGGAGTGTGCAACGCAGGCAGATGCGCTCTGCAAATGTCTTGGCACTAGTGGGACTATAGCAAAGTCCAATAGCCACGTATAGGATGCCACTAGGTACACTGAGTGTTTGCTAGTATAATGGCTTAGTTATAATTAGTTGGAGTGTGCAACGCAGGCAGATGCGCTCTGCAAATGTCTTGGCACTAGTGGGACTATAGCAAAGTCCAATAGCCACGTATAGGATGCCACTAGGTACACTGAGTGTGTGCTAGTATAATGGCTTAGTTATAATTAGTTGGAGTGTGCAACGCAGGCAGATGCGCTCTGCAAATGTCTTGGCACTAGTGGGACTATAGCAAAGTCCAATAGCCACGTATAGGATGCCACTAGGTGCACTGAGTGTGTGCTAGTATAATGGCTTAGTTATAATTAGTTGGAGTGTGCAACGCAGGCAGATGCGCTCTGCAAATGTCTTGGCACTAGTAGGACTATAGCAAAGTCCAATAGCCACGTATAGGATGCCACTAGGTACACTGAGTGTTTGCTAGTATAATGGCTTAGTTATAATTAGTTGGAGTGTGCAACACAGGCAGATGCGCTCTGCAAATGTCTTGGCACTAGTGGGACTATAGCAAAGTCCAATAGCCACGTATAGGATGCCACTAGGTACACTGAGTGTGTGCTAGTATAATGGCTTAGTTATAATTAGTTGGAGTGTGCAACGCAGGCAGATGCGCTCTGCAAATGTCTTGGCACTAGTGGGACTATAGCAAAGTCCAATAGCCACGTATAGGATGCCACTAGGTACACTGAGTGTGTGCTAGTATAATGGCTTAGTTATAATTAGTTGGAGAGTGCAACGCAGGCAGATGCGTTCTGCAAATGTCTTGGCACTAGTGGGACTAAAGCAAAGTCCAATAGCCACGTATAGGATGCCACTAGGTACACTAAGTGTTTGCTAGTATAATGGCTTAGTTATAATTAGTTGGAGTGTGCAACGCAGGCAGATGCGCTCTGCAAATGTCTTGGCACTAGTGGGACTATAGCAAAGTCCAATAGCCACGTATAGGATGCCACTAGGTACACTGAGTGTGTGCTAGTATAATGGCTTAGTTATAATTAGTTGGAGTGTGCAACGCAGGCAGATGCGCTCTGCAAATGTCTTGGCACTAGTGGGACTATAGCAAAGTCCAATAGCCACGTATAGGATGCCACTAGGTACACTGAGTGTGTGCTAGTATAATGGCTTAGTTATAATTAGTTGGAGTGTGCAACGCAGGCAGATGCGCTCTGCAAATGTCTTGGCACTAGTGGGACTATAGCAAAGTCCAATAGCCACGTATAGGATGCCACTAGGTACACTGAGTGTTTGCTAGTATAATGGCTTAGTTATAATTAGTTGGAGTGTGCAACGCAGGCAGATGCGCTCTGCAAATGTCTTGGCACTAGTGGGACTATAGCAAAGTCCAATAGCCACGTATAGGATGCCACTAGGTACACTGAGTGTGTGCTAGTATAATGGCTTAGTTATAATTAGTTGGAGTGTGCAACGCAGGCAGATGCGTTCTGCAAATGTCTTGGCACTAGTGGGACTAAAGCAAAGTCCAATAGCCACGTATAGGATGCTACTAGGTACACTAAGTGTTTGCTAGTATAATGGCTTAGTTATAATTAGTTGGAGTGTGCAACGCAGGCAGATGCGCTCTGCAAATGTCTTGGCACTAGTGGGACTATAGCAAAGTCCAATAGCCACGTATAGGATGCCACTAGGTACACTGAGTGTGTGCTAGTATAATGGCTTAGTTATAATTAGTTGGAGTGTGCAACGCAGGCAGATGCGCTCTGCAAATGTCTTGGCACTAGTGGGACTATAGCAAAGTCCAATAGCCACGTATAGGATGCCACTAGGTACACTGAGTGTGTGCTAGTATAATGGCTTAGTTATAATTAGTTGGAGTGTGCAACGCAGGCAGATGCGTTCTGCAAATGTCTTGGCACTAGTGGGACTAAAGCAAAGTCCAATAGCCACGTATAGGATGCCACTAGGTACACTAAGTGTTTGCTAGTATAATGGCTTAGTTATAATTAGTTGGAGTGTGCAACGCAGGCAGATGCGCTCTGCAAATGTCTTGGCACTAGTGGGACTATAGCAAAGTCCAATAGCCACGTATAGGATGCCACTAGGTACACTGAGTGTGTGCTAGTATAATGGCTTAGTTATAATTAGTTGGAATGTGCAACGCAGGCAGATGCGCTCTGCAAATGTCTTGGCACTAGTGGGACTATAGCAAAGTCCAATAGCCACGTATAGGATGCCACTAGGTACACTGAGTGTGTGCTAGTATAATGGCTTAGTTATAATTAGTTGGAGTGTGCAACGCAGGCAGATGCGCTCTGCAAATGTCTTGGCACTAGTGGGACTATAGCAAAGCCCAATAGCCACGTATAGGATGCCACTAGGTACACTGAGTGTGTGCTAGTATAATGGCTTAGTTATAATTAGTTGGAGTGTGCAACGCAGGCAGATGCGTTCTGCAAATGTCTTGGCACTAGTGGGACTAAAGCAAAGTCCAATAGCCACGTATAAGATGCCACTAGGTACACTAAGTGTTTGCTAGTATAATGGCTTAGTTATAATTAGTTGGAGTGTGCAACGCAGGCAGATGCGCTCTGCAAATGTCTTGGCACTAGTGGGACTATAGCAAAGTCCAATAGCCACGTATAGGATGCCACTAGGTACACTGAGTGTGTGCTAGTATAATGGCTTAGTTATAATTAGTTGGAGTGTGCAACGCAGGCAGATGCGCTCTGCAAATGTCTTGGCACTAGTGAGACTATAGCAAAGTCCAATAGCCACGTATAGGATGCCACTAGGTACACTGAGTGTGTGCTAGTATAATGGCTTAGTTATAATTAGTTGGAGTGTGCAACGCAGGCAGATGCGCTCTGCAAATGTCTTGGCACTAGTGGGACTATAGCAAAGTCCAATAGCCACGTATAGGATGCCACTAGGTACACTGAGTGTTTGCTAGTATAATGGCTTAGTTATAATTAGTTGGAGTGTGCAACGCAGGCAGATGCGCTCTGCAAATGTCTTGGCACTAGTGGGACTATAGCAAAGTCCAATAGCCACGTATAGGATGCCACTAGGTACACTGAGTGTGTGCTAGTATAATGGCTTAGTTATAATTAGTTGGAGTGTGCAACGCAGGCAGATGCGCTCTGCAAATGTCTTGGCACTAGTGGGACTATAGCAAAGTCCAATAGCCACGTATAGGATGCCACTAGGTACACTGAGTGTGTGCTAGTATAATGGCTTAGTTATAATTAGTTGGAGTGTGCAACGCAGGCAGATGCGCTCTGCAAATGTCTTGGCACTAGTGGGACTATAGCAAAGTCCAATAGCCACGTATAGGATGCCACTAGGTACACTGAGTGTTTGCTAGTATAATGGCTTAGTTATAATTAGTTGGAGTGTGCAACGCAGGCAGATGCGCTCTGCAAATGTCTTGGCACTAGTGGGACTATAGCAAAGTCCAATAGCCACGTATAGGATGCCACTAGGTACACTGAGTGTGTGCTAGTATAATGGCTTAGTTATAATTAGTTGGAGTGTGCAACGCAGGCAGATGCGCTCTGCAAATGTCTTGGCACTAGTGGGACTATAGCAAAGTCCAATAGCCACGTATAGGATGCCACTAGGTACACTGAGTGTGTGCTAGTATAATGGCTTAGTTATAATTAGTTGGAGTGTGCAACGCAGGCAGATGCGTTCTGCAAATGTCTTGGCACTAGTGGGACTAAAGCAAAGTCCAATAGCCACGTATAGGATGCCACTAGGTACACTGAGTGTTTGCTAGTATAATGGCTTAGTTATAATTAGTTGGAGTGTGCAACGCAGGCAGATGCGCTCTGCAAATGTCTTGGCACTAGTGGGACTATAGCAAAGTCCAATAGCCACGTATAGGATGCCACTAGGTACACTGAGTGTGTGCTAGTATAATGGCTTAGTTATAATTAGTTGGAGTGTGCAACGCAGGCAGATGCGCTCTGCAAATGTCTTGGCACTAGTGGGACTATAGCAAAGTCCAATAGCCACGTATAGGATGCCACTAGGTACACTGAGTGTTTGCTAGTATAATGGCTTAGTTATTATTAGTTGGAGTGTGCAACGCAGGCAGATGCGCTCTGCAAATGTCTTGGCACTAGTGGGACTATAGCAAAGTCCAATAGCCACGTATAGGATGCCACTAGGTACACTGAGTGTGTGCTAGTATAATGGCTTAGTTATAATTAGTTGGAGTGTGCAACGCAGGCAGATGCGCTCTGCAAATGTCTTGGCACTAGTGGGACTATAGCAAAGTCCAATAGCCACGTATAGGATGCCACTAGGTACACTGAGTGTGTGCTAGTATATTGGCTTAGTTATAATTAGTTGGAGTGTGCAACGCAGGCAGTTGCGCTCTGCAAATGTCTTGGCACTAGTGGGACTATAGCAAAGTCCAATAGCCACGTATAGGATGCCACTAGGTACACTGAGTGTTTGCTAGTATAATGGCTTAGTTATAATTAGTTGGAGTGTGCAACGCAGGCAGATGCGCTCTGCAAATGTCTTGGCACTAGTGGGACTAAAGCAAAGTCCAATAGCCACGTATAGGATGCCACTAGGTACACTGAGTGTTTGCTAGTATAATGGCTTAGTTATAATTAGTTGGAGTGTGCAACGCAGGCAGATGCGCTCTGCAAATGTCTTGGCACTAGTGGGACTAAAGCAAAGTCCAATAGCCACGTATAGGATGCCACTAGGTACACTGAGTGTTTGCTAGTATAATGGCTTAGTTAGAATGAGTTGGAGTGTGCAGAGGACAAGAGGGTACAGTGGCAGGATTGTGGTGCTCTGGGTAGAGGAATGGAAGCCTGCCTTTCTATTTCCTCCTAATGGTGAAATGCAGGGAGGAAATCCCTGACCTGGGCTACACAGACGCTGTTGCTGTTTGCAGGACCTGTCACCTATGGCTCTCTGACCCTGCCGCTTTGAGCCCTTAAAAGGACTGCTAGAATGTGCTCTCCCTAAGCTGTCTAACGTTGTGTATGCAGCGCATACAGCTGTATCGGCTATAGGACTCAGGAGGACGGAGCTGCGACACTGATGTCTGACACCAAAGACGCAGAAGGCAGATAATGGCGTTCGTGAAGAAAATGTCCGGTTTTTATGCAGGGACATGTGACATGCAGATCCTATCACACATGCCGTTGCTTCTCTGGCTCAAAGTCCACTTAGCTGTGTGTGTGTCTGTGATTGGCTGACATGCTGGCCCGCCCCACAAGACGCGCGCGCTTAGGGAAGGAAGACAAGAAAAAAAAAAAAAAATTATAGAAACAGCAGTGATCTGAAGGCGCTGTTCACGCACACTATACACTGAAATGTGATAATAGTTTGATTCACAGAGTGACTTACACTATTACAGCAGAAACCAAGCTATGATTTAGCTGTTTTTTGGCTGCTAGAACCGTTCTCGAACGTTTCTAGAACTATCGAGCTTTTGCAAAAAGCTCGAGTTCTAGTTCGATCTAGAACATGCCCCAAAATCACTCGAGCCTAGAACTGGAGAACCACGAACCACGAACCGCGCTCAACTCTAGTCTTCAGTAGAGATGGATAGTCGAGCTGGGCTATCAGACGGTCACCTCTGTAGCTGTAGTGTCATTTTTCCTATGGTCCAATGTGTAAATTAAACAAAAAAGTGCACGTTTGTTATGATGTCCAAGATGGGGACCAGGATGTGGACATAATAAAAAATTAGGGAACATGATAGGAGACATTTCTACAATACATATAATCATTCTTATCTATCTAATACGATGATAACAGCTCTCCATATCTGCAGTCCACCACAAGGACCACCCTCTCTAATCCCTGAAAAATGAAATCATCCTCAGTGATGAAGAGAGGGGGCTAAGTGCCCCCAATGGTCTCAGAGCATTGACTCTTCTAAGAGTCCTAAGAGTCCTGCTCACACTGATGGGGTGCAGCTGTGGGACCCTATTTTCAGAGATGATGTCCTCCACCCAACTCTCAAAAAGCTGAAAGGGTCTTCAGTAGAGATGGATAGTCGAGCTGGGCTATCAGACGGTCACCTCTGTAGCTGTAGTTTCATTTTCCCTATGGTCCAATGTGTAAATTAAACAAAAAAGTGCACGTTTGTTATGATGTCCAAGATGGGGACCAGGATGTGGACATAATAAAAAATTAGGGAACATGATAGGAGACATTTCTACAATACATATAATCATTCTTATCTATCTAATACGATGACAACAGCTCTCCATACCTGCAGTCCACCACAAGGACCACCCTCTCTAATCCCTGAAAAATGAAATCATCCTCAGTGATGAAGAGAGGGGGCTAAGTGCCCCCAATGGTCTCAGAGCATTGACTCTTCTAAGAGTCCTAAGAGTCCTGCTCACACTGATGGGGTGCAGCTGTGGGACCCTATTTTCAGAGATGATGTCCTCCACCCAACTCTCAAAAAGCTGAAAGGGTCTTCAGTAGAGATGGATAGTCGAGCTGGGCTATCAGACGGTCACCTCTGTAGCTGTAGTGTCATTTTTCCTATGGTCCAATGTGTAAATTAAACAAAAAAGTGCACGTTTGTTATGATGTCCAAGATGGGGACCAGGATGTGGACATAATAAAAAATTAGGGAACATGATAGGAGACATTTCTACAATACATATAATCATTCTTATCTATCTAATACGATGACAACAGCTCTCCATACCTGCAGTCCACCACAAGGACCACCCTCTCTAATCCCTGAAAAATGAAATCATCCTCAGTGACGAAGAGAGGGGGCTAAGCGCCCCCATGGTCTCAGAGCATTAACTCTTCTAAGAGTCCTAAGAGTCCTGCTCACACTGATGGGGTGCAGCTGTGGGACCCTATTTTCAGAGATGATGTCCTCCACCCAACTCTCAAAAAGCTGAAAGGGTCTTCAGTAGAGATGGATAGTCGAGCTGGGCTATCAGACGGTCACCTCTGTAGCTGTAGTGTCATTTTTCCTATGGTCCAATGTGTAAATTAAACAAAAAAGTGCACGTTTGTTATGATGTCCAAGATGGGGACCAGGATGTGGACATAATAAAAAATTAGGGAACATGATAGGAGACATTTCTACAATACATATAATCATTCTTATCTATCTAATACGATGACAACAGCTCTCCATACCTGCAGTCCACCACAAGGACCACCCTCTCTAATCCCTGAAAAATGAAATCATCCTCAGGGACGAAGAGAGGGGGCTAAGCGCCCCCCATGGTTTTAGAGCATTGACTCTTCTAAGAGTCCTAAGAGTCCTGCTTACACTGATGGGGTGCAGCTGTGGGACCCTATTTTAAGAGATGATGTCCTCCACCCAACTCTCAAAAAGCTGAAAGGGTCTTCAGTAGAGATGGATAGTCGAGCTGGGCTATCAGACGGTCACCTCTGTAGCTGTAGTGTAATTTTTCCTATGGTCCAATGTGTAAATTAAACAAAAAAGTGCACGTTTGTTATGATGTCCAAGATGGGGACCAGGATGTGGACATAATAAAAAATTAGGGAACATGATAGGAGACATTTCTACAATACATATAATCATTCTTATCTATCTAATACGATGACAACAGCTCTCCATACCTGCAGTCCACCACAAGGACCACTCTCTCTAATCCCTGAAAAATGAAATCATCCTCAGTGACGAAGAGAGGGGGCTAAGCGCCCCCCATGGTCTCAAAACATTGACTCTTCTAAGAGTCCTAAGAGTCCTGCTCACACTGATGGGGTGCAGCTGTGGGACCCTATTTTCAGAGATGATGTCCTCCACCCAACTCTCAAAAAGCTGAAAGGGTCTTCAGTAGAGATGGATAGTCGAGCTGGGCTACCAGACGGTCACCTCTGTAGCTGTAGTGTCATTTTTCCTATGGTCCAATGTGTAAATTAAACAAAAAAGTGCACGTTTGTTATGATTTCCAAGATGGGGACCAGGATGTGGACATAATAAAAAAATAGGGAACATGATAGGAGACATTTCTACAATACATATAATCATTCTTATCTATCTAATACGATGACAACAGCTCTCTATACCTGCAGTCCACCACAAGGACCACCCTCTCTATTCCCTGAAAAGTGAAATCATCCTCAGTGACGAAGAGAGGGGGCTAAGCGCCCCCCATGGTCTCAAAACATTGACTCTTCTAAGAGTCCTAAGAGTCCTGCTCACACTGATGGGGTGCAGCTGTGGGACCCTATTTTCAGAGATGATGTTCTCCACCCAACTCTCAAAAAGCTGAAAGGGTCTTCAGTAGAGATGGATAGTCGAGCTGGGCTATCAGACGGTCACCTCTGTAGCTGTAGTGTCATTTTTCCTATGGTCCAATGTGTAAATTAAACAAAAAAGTGCACGTTTGTTATGATGTCCAAGATGGGGACCAGGATGTGGACATAATAAAAAATTAGGGAACATGATAGGAGACATTTCTACAATACATATAATCATTCTTATCTATTTAATACGATGACAACAGCTCTCCATACCTGCAGTCCACCACAAGGACCACCCTCTCTATTCCCTGAAAAGTGAAATCATCCTCAGTGACGAAGAGAGGGGGCTAAGCGCCCCCCATGGTCTCAAAACATTGACTCTTCTAAGAGTCCTAAGAGTCCTGCTCACACTGATGGGGTGCAGCTGTGGGACCCTATTTTCAGAGATGATGTTCTCCACCCAACTCTCAAAAAGCTGAAAGGGTCTTCAGTAGAGATGGATAGTCGAGCTGGGCTATCAGACGGTCACCTCTGTAGCTGTAGTGTCATTTTTCCTATGGTCCAATGTGTAAATTAAACAAAAAAGTGCACGTTTGCTATGATGTCCAAGATGGGGACCAGGATGTGGACATAATAAAAAATTAGGGAACATGATAGGAGACATTTCTACAATACATATAATCATTCTTATCTATTTAATACGATGACAACAGCTCTCCATACCTGCAGTCCACCACAAGGACCACCCTCTCTAATCCCTGAAAAATGAAATCATCCTCAGTGACGAAGAGAGGGGGCTAAGCGCCCCCCATGGTCTCAGAGCATTGACTCTTCTAAGAGTCCTAAGAGTCCTGCTCACACTGATGGGGTGCAGCTGTGGGACCCTATTTTCAGAGATGATGTCCTCCACCCAACTCTCAAAAAGCTGAAAGGGTCTTCAGTAGAGATGGATTGTCGAGCTGGGCTATCAGACGGTCACCTCTGTAGCTGTAGTGTCATTTTTCCTATGGTCCAATGTGTAAATTAAACAAAAACGTGCACGTTTGTTATGATTTCCAAGATGGGGACCATGATGTGGACATAATAAAAAAATAGGGAACATGATAGGAGACATTTCTACAATACATATAATCATTCTTATCTATCTAATACGATGACAACAGCTCTCCATACCTGCAGTCCACCACAAGGACCACCCTCTCTATTCCCTGAAAAGTGAAATCATCCTCAGTGACGAGGAGAGGGGGCTAAGCGCCCCCATGGTCTCAGAGCATTGACTCTTCTAAGAGTCCTAAGAGTCCTGCTCACACTGATGGGGTGCAGCTGTGGGACCCTATTTTCAGAGATGATGTTCTCCACCCAACTCTCAAAAAGCTGAAAGGGTCTTCAGTAGAGATGGATAGTCGAGCTGGGCTATCAGACGGTCACCTCTGTAGCTGTAGTGTCATTTTTCCTATGGTCCAATGTGTAAATTAAACAAAAAAGTGCACGTTTGTTATGATGTCCAAGATGGGGACCAGGATGTGGACATAATAAAAAATTAGGGAACATGATGGGAGACATTTCTACAATACATATAATCATTGTTATCTATTTAATACGATGACAACAGCTCTCCATACCTGCAGTCCACCACAAGGACCACCCTCTCTAATCCCTGAAAAATGAAATCATCCTCAGTGACGAAGAGAGGGGGCTAAGCGCCCCCCATGGTCTCAGAGCATTGACTCTTCTAAGAGTACTAAGAGTCCTGCTCACACTGATGGGGTGCAGCTGTGGGACCCTATTTTCAGAGATGATGTCCTCCACCCAACTCTCAAAAAGCTGAAAGGGTCTTCAGTAGAGATGGATAGTCGAGCTGGGCTATCAGACGGTCACCTCTGTAGCTGTAGTGTCATTTTTCCTATGGTCCAATGTGTAAATTAAACAAAAAAGTGCACGTTTGTTATGATGTCCAAGATGGGGACCAGGATGTGGACATAATAAAAAATTAGGGAACATGATAGGAGACATTTCTACAATACATATAATCATTCTTATCTATCTAATACGATGACAACAGCTCTCCATACCTGCAGTCCACCACAAGGACCACCCTCTCTAATCCCTGAAAAATGAAATCATCCTCAGTGACGAAGAGAGGGGGCTAAGCGCCCCCCATGGTTTTAGAGCATTGACTCTTCTAAGAGTCCTAAGAGTCCTGCTTACACTGATGGGGTGCAGCTGTGGGACCCTATTTTAAGAGATGATGTCCTCCACCCAACTCTCAAAAAGCTGAAAGGGTCTTCAGTAGAGATGAATAGTCGAGCTGGGCTATCAGACGGTCACCTCTGTAGCTGTAGTGTCATTTTTCCTATGGTCCAATGTGTAAATTAAACAAAAAAGTGCACGTTTGTTATGATGTCCAAGATGGGGACCAGGATGTGGACATAATAAAAAATTAGGGAACATGATAGGAGACATTTCTACAATACATATAATCATTCTTATCTATTTAATACGATGACAACAGCTCTCCATACCTGCAGTCCACCACAAGGACCACCCTCTCTAATCCCTGAAAAATGAAATCATCCTCAGTGACGAAGAGAGGGGGCTAAGCGCCGCCCATGGTCTCAGAGCATTGACTCTTCTAAGAGTCCTAAGAGTCCTGCTCACACTGATGGGGTGCAGCTGTGGGACCCTATTTTCAGAGATGATGTCCTCCACCCAACTCTCAAAAAGCTGAAAGGGTCTTCAGTAGAGATGGATTGTCGAGCTGGGCTATCAGACGGTCACCTCTGTAGCTGTAGTGTCATTTTTCCTATGGTCCAATGTGTAAATTAAACAAAAAAGTGCATGTTTGTTATGATGTCCAAGATGGGGACCGGGATGTGGACATAATAAAAAATTAGGGAACATGATAGAAGACATTTCTACAATACATATAATCATTCTTATCTATCTAATACGATGATAACAGCTCTCCATACCTGCAGTCCACCACAAGGACCACCCTCTCTAATCCCTGAAAAATGAAATCATCCTCAGTGACGAAGAGAGGGGGCTCAGTGCCCCCAATGGTCTAAGAGCATTGACTCTTCTAAGAGTCCTAAGAGTCCTGCTCACACTGATGGGGTGCAGCTGTGGGACCCTATTTTCAGAGATGATGTCCTCCACCCAACTCTCAAAATGCTGAAAGGGTCTTCAGTAGAGATGGATAGTCGAGCTGGGCTATCAGACGGTCACCTCTGTAGCTGTAGTGTCATTTTTCCTATGGTCCAATGTGTAAATTAAACAAAAAAGTGCACGTTTGTTATGATCACGTTTGTTATGATGTCCAAGATGAGGACCAGGATGTGGACATAATAAAAAATTAGGGAACATGATAGGAGACATTTCTACAATACATATAATCATTCTTATCTATCTAATACGATGACAACAGCTCTCCATACCTGCAGTCCACCACAAGGACCACCCCCTCTAATCCCTGAAAAATGAAATCATCCTCAGTGACGAAGAGAGGGGGCTAAGCGCCCCCATGGTCTCAGAGCATTAACTCTTCTAAGAGTCCTAAGAGTCCTGCTCACACTGATGGGGTGCAGCTGTGGGACCCTATTTTCAGAGATGATGTCCTCCACCCAACTCTCAAAAAGCTGAAAGGGTCTTCAGTAGAGATGGATAGTCGAGCTGGGCTATCAGACGGTCACCTCTGTAGCTGTAGTGTCATTTTTCCTATGGTCCAATGTGTAAATTAAACAAAAAAGTGCACGTTTGTTATGATTTCCAAGATGGGGACCATGATGTGGACATAATAAAAAAATAGGGAACATGATAGGAGACATTTCTACAATACATATAATCATTCTTATCTATCTAATACGATGACAACAGCTCTCCATACCTGCAGTCCACCACAAGGACCACCCTCTCTATTCCCTGAAAAGTGAAATCATCCTCAGTGACGAGGAGAGGGGGCTAAGCGCCCCCCATGGTCTCAGAGCATTGACTCTTCTAAGAGTCCTAAGAGTCCTGCTCACACTGATGGGGTGCAGCTGTGGGACCCTATTTTCAGAGATGATGTTCTCCACCCAACTCTCAAAAAGCTGAAAGGGTCTTCAGTAGAGATGGATAGTCGAGCTGGGCTATCAGACGGTCACCTCTGTAGCTGTAGTGTCATTTTTCCTATGGTCCAATGTGTAAATTAAACAAAAAAGTGCACGTTTGTTATGATGTCCAAGATGGGGACCAGGATGTGGACATAATAAAAAATTAGGGAACATGATAGGAGACATTTCTACAATACATATAATCATTCTTATCTATTTAATACGATGACAACAGCTCTCCATACCTGCAGTGCACCACAAGGACCACCCTCTCTAATCCCTGAAAAATGAAATCATCCTCAGTGACGAAGAGAGGGGGCTAAGCGCCCCCCATGGTCTCAGAGCATTGACTCTTCTAAGAGTCCTAAGAGTCCTGCTCACACTGATGGGGTGCAGCTGTGGGACCCTATTTTCAGAGATGATGTCCTCCACCCAACTCTCAAAAAGCTGAAAGGGTCTTCAGTAGAGATGGATAGTCGAGCTGGGCTATCAGACGGTCACCTCTGTAGCTGTAGTGTCATTTTTCCTATGGTCCAATGTGTAAATTAAACAAAAAAGTGCACGTTTGTTATGATGTCCAAGATGGGGACCAGGATGTGGACATACATTCTTATCTATCTAATACGATGATAACAGCTCTCCATATCTGCAGTCCACCACAAGGACCACCCTCTCTAATCCCTGAAAAATGAAATCATCCTCAGTGATGAAGAGAGGGGGCTAAGTGCCCCCAATGGTCTCAGAGCATTGACTCTTCTAAGAGTCCTAAGAGTCCTGCTCACACTGATGGGGTGCAGCTGTGGGACCCTATTTTCAGAGATGATGTCCTCCACCCAACTCTCAAAAAGCTGAAAGGGTCTTCAGTAGAGATGGATAGTCGAGCTGGGCTATCAGACGGTCACCTCTGTAGCTGTAGTGTCATTTTTCCTATGGTCCAATGTGTAAATTAAACAAAAAAGTGCACGTTTGTTATGATGTCCAAGATGGGGACCAGGATGTGGACATAATAAAAAATTAGGGAACATGATAGGAGACATTTCTACAATACATATAATCATTCTTATCTATCTAATACGATGACAACAGCTCTCCATACCTGCAGTCCACCACAAGGACCACCCTCTCTAATCCCTGAAAAATGAAATCATCCTCAGTGACGAAGAGAGGGGGCTAAGCGCCCCCCATGGTTTTAGAGCATTGACTCTTCTAAGAGTCCTAAGAGTCCTGCTTACACTGATGGGGTGCAGCTGTGGGACCCTATTTTAAGAGATGATGTCCTCCACCCAACTCTCAAAAAGCTGAAAGGGTCTTCAGTAGAGATGGATAGTCGAGCTGGGCTATCAGACGGTCACCTCTGTAGCTGTAGTGTCATTTTTCCTATGGTCCAATGTGGAAATTAAACAAAAAAGTGCACGTTTGTTATGATGTCCAAGATGGGGACCAGGATGTGGACATAATAAAAAATTAGGGAACATGATAGGAGACATTTCTACAATACATATAATCATTCTTATCTATTTAATACGATGACAACAGCTCTCCATACCTGCAGTCCACCACAAGGACCACCCTCTCTAATCCCTGAAAAATGAAATCATCCTCAGTGACGAAGAGAGGGGGCTAAGCGCCCCCCATGGTCTCAGAGCATTGACTCTTCTAAGAGTCCTAAGAGTCCTGCTCACACTGATGGGGTGCAGCTGTGGGACCCTATTTTCAGAGATGATGTCCTCCACCCAACTCTCAAAAAGCTGAAAGGGTCTTCAGTAGAGATGGATTGTCGAGCTGGGCTATCAGACGGTCACCTCTGTAGCTGTAGTGTCATTTTTCCTATGGTCCAATGTGTAAATTAAACAAAAAAGTGCACGTTTGTTATGATGTCCAAGATGGGGACCAGGATGTGGACATAATAAAAAATTAGGGAACATGATAGGAGACATTTCTACAATACATATAATCATTCTTATCTACCTAATACGATGATAACAGCTCTCCATACCTGCAGTCCACCACAAGGACCACCCTCTCTAATCCCTGAAAAATGAAATCATCCTCAGTGACGAAGAGAGGGGGCTAAGTGCCCCCAATGGTCTCAGAGCATTGACTCTTCTAAGAGTCCTAAGAGTCCTGCTCACACTGATGGGGTGCAGCTGTGGGACCCTAATTTCAGAGATGATGTCCTCCACCCAACTCTCAAAAAGCTGAAAGGGTCTTCAGTAGAGATGGATAGTCGAGCTGGGCTATCAGACGGTCACCTCTGTAGCTGTAGTGTCATTTTTCCTATGGTCCAATGTGTAAATTAAACAAAAAAGTGCACGTTTGTTATGATGTCCAAGATGGGGACCAGGATGTGGACATAATAAAAAATTAGGGAACATGATAGGAGACATTTCTACAATACATATAATCATTCTTATCTATCTAATACGATGACAACAGCTCTCCATACCTGCAGTCCACAACAAGGACCACCCTCTCTAATCCCTGAAAAATGAAATCATCCTCAGTGACGAAGAGAGGGGGCTAAGCGACCCCCATGGTTTTAGAGCATTGACTCTTCTAAGAGTCCTAAGAGTCCTGCTTACACTGATGGGGTGCAGCTGTGGGACCCTATTTTAAGAGATGATGTCCTCCACCCAACTCTCAAAAAGCTGAAAGGGTCTTCAGTAGAGATGGATAGTCGAGCTGGGCTATCAGACGGTCACCTCCGTAGCTGTAGTGTCATTTTTCCTATGGTCCAATGTGGAAATTAAACAAAAAAGTGCACGTTTGTTATGATGTCCAAGATGGGGACCAGGATGTGGACATAATAAAAAATTAGGGAACATGATAGGAGACATTTCTACAATACATATAATCATTCATATCTATTTAATACGATGACAACAGCTCTCCATACCTGCAGTCCACCACAAGGACCACCCTCTCTAATCCCTGAAAAATGAAATCATCCTCAGTGACGAAGAGAGGGGGCTAAGCGCCCCCCATGGTCTCAGAGCATTGACTCTTCTAAGAGTCCTAAGAGTCCTGCTCACACTGATGGGGTGCAGCTGTGGGACCCTATTTTCAGAGATGATGTCCTCCACCCAACTCTCAAAAAGCTGAAAGGGTCTTCAGTAGAGATGGATTGTCGAGCTGGGCTATCAGACGGTCACCTCTGTAGCTGTAGTGTCATTTTTCCTATGGTCCAATGTGTAAATTAAACAAAAAAGTGCACGTTTGTTATGATGTCCAAGATGGGGACCAGGATGTGGACATAATAAAAAATTAGGGAACATGATAGGAGACATTTCTACAATACATATAATCATTCTTATCTACCTAATACGATGATAACAGCTCTCCATACCTGCAGTCCACCACAAGGACCACCCTCTCTATTCCCTGAAAAATGAAATCATCCTCAGTGACGAAGAGAGGGGGCTAAGTGCCCCCAATGGTCTCAGAGCATTGACTCTTCTAAGAGTCCTAAGAGTCCTGTTTACACTGATGGGGGGCAGCTGTGGGACCCTAATTTCAGAGATGATGTCCTCCACCCAACTCTCAAAAAGCTGAAAGGGTCTTCAGTAGAGATGGATAGTCGAGCTGGGCTATCAGACGGTCACCTCTGTAGCTGTAGTGTCATTTTTCCTATGGTCCAATGTGTAAATTAAACAAAAAAGTGCACGTTTGTTATGATGTCCAAGATGGGGACCAGGATGTGGACATAATAAAAAATTAGGGAACATGATAGGAGACATTTCTACAATACATATAATCATTCTTATCTATCTAATACGATGACAACAGCTCTCCATACCTGCAGTCCACAACAAGGACCACCCTCTCTAATCCCTGAAAAATGAAATCATCCTCAGTGACGAAGAGAGGGGGCTAAGCGCCCCCATGGTCTCAGAGCATTAACTCTTCTAAGAGTCCTAAGAGTCCTGCTCACACTGATGGGTGCAGCTGTGGGACCCTATTTTCAGAGATGATGTCCTCCACCCAACTCTCAAAAAGCTGAAAGGGTCTTCAGTAGAGATGGATAGTCGAGCTGGGCTATCAGACGGTCACCTCTGTAGCTGTAGTGTCATTTTTCCTATGGCCCAATGTGTAAATTAAACAAAAAAGTGCACGTTTGTTATGATGTCCAAGATGGGGACCAGGATGTGGACATAATAAAAAATTAGGGAACATGATAGGAGACATTTCTACAATACATATAATCATTCTTATCTATCTAATACGATGACAACAGCTCTCCATACCTGCAGTCCACCACAAGGACCACCCTCTCTAATCCCTGAAAAATGAAATCATCCTCAGTGACGAAGAGAGGGGGCCAAGCGCCCCCCATGGTACCAGAGCATTGACTCTTCTAAGAGTCCTAAGAGTCCTGCTCACACTGATGGGGTGAAGCTGTGGGACCCTATTTTCAGAGATGATGTCCTCCACCCAACTCTCAAAAAGCTGAAAGGGTCTTCAGTAGAGATGGATAGTCGAGCTGGGCTATCAGACGGTCACCTCTGTAGCTGTAGTGTCATTTTTCCTATGGTCCAATGTGTAAATTAAACAAAAAAGTGCACGTTTGTTATGATGTCCAAGATGGGGACCAGGATGTGGACATAATAAGAAATTAGGGAACATGATAGGAGACATTTCTACAATACATATAATCATTCTTATCTATCTAATACGATGACAACAGCTCTCCATACCTGCAGTCCACCACAAGGACCACCCTCTCTAATCCCTGAAAAATGAAATCATCCTCAGGGACGAAGAGAGGGGGCTAAGCGCCCTCCATGGTTTTAGAGCATTGACTCTTCTAAGAGTCCTAAGAGTCCTGCTTACACTGATGGGGTGCAGCTGTGGGACCCTATTTTCAGAGATGATGTCCTCCACCCAACTCTCAAAAAGCTGAAAGGGTCTTCAGTAGAGATGGATAGTCAAGCTGGGCTATCAGACGGTCACCTCTGTAGCTGTAGTGTCATTTTTCCTATAATCCAATGTGTAAATTAAACAAAAAAGTGCACGTTTGTTATGATGTTCAAGATGGGGACCAGGATGTGGACATAATAAAAAATTAGGGAACATGATAGGAGACATTTCTACAATACATATAATCATTCTTATCTATCTAATACGATCACAACAGCTCTCCATACCTGCAGTCCACCACAAGGACCACTCTCTCTAATCCCTGAAAAATGAAATCATCCTCAGTGACGAAGAGAGGGGGCTAAGCGCCCCCCATGGTCTCAGAGCATTGACTCTTCTAAGAGTCCTAAGATTCCTGCTCACACTGATGTGGTGCAGCTGTGGGACCCTATTTTCAGAGATGATGTCCTCCACCCAACTCTCAAAAAGCTGAAAGGGTCTTCAGTAGAGATGGATAGTCGAGCTGGGCTATCAGACGGTCACCTCTGTAGCTGTAGTGTCATTTTTCCTATGGTCCAATGTGTAAATTAAACAAAAAAGTGCACATTTGTTATGATTTCCAAGATGGGGACCAGGATGTGGACATAATAAAAAAATAGGGAACATGATAGGAGACATTTCTACAATACATATAATCATTCTTATCTATCTAATACGATGACAACAGCTCTCCATACCTGCAGTCCACCACAAGGACCACCCTCTCTATTCCCTGAAAAGTGAAATCATCCTCAGTGACGAAGAGAGGGGGCTAAGTGCCCCCAATGGTCTCAGAGCATTGACTCTTCTAAGAGTCCTAAGAGTCCTGCTCACACTGATGGGGTGCAGCTGTGGGACCCTATTTTCAGAGATGATGTTCTCCACCCAACTCTCAAAAAGCTGAAAGGGTCTTCAGTAGAGATGGATAGTCGAGCTGGGCTATCAGACGGTCACCTCTGTAGCTGTAGTGTCATTTTTCCTATGGTCCAATGTGTAAATTAAACAAAAAAGTGCACATTTGTTATGATGTCCAAGATGGGGACCAGGATGTGGACATAATAAAAAATTAGGGAACATGATAGGAGACATTTCTACAATACATATAATCATTCTTATCTATTTAATACGATGACAACAGCTCTCCATACCTGCAGTCCACCACAAGGACCACCCTCTCTAATCCCTGAAAAATGAAATCATCCTCAGTGACGAAGAGAGGGGGCTAAGCGCCCCCCATGGTCTCAGAGCATTGACTCTTCTAAGAGTCCTAAGAGTCCTGCTCACACTGATGGGGTGCAGCTGTGGGACCCTATTTTCAGTGATGATGTCCTCCACCCAACTCTCAAAAAGCTGAAAGGGTCTTCAGTAGAGATGGATAGTCGAGCTGGGCTATCAGACGGTCACCTCTGTAGCTGTAGTGTCATTTTTCCTATGGTCCAATGTGTAAATTAAACAAAAAAGTGCACATTTGTTATGATGTCCAAGATGGGGACCAGGATGTGGACATAATAAAAAATTAGGGAACATGATAGGAGACATTTCTACAATACATATAATCATTCTTATCTATTTAATACGATGACAACAGCTCTCCATACCTGCAGTCCACCACAAGGACCACCCTCTCTAATCCCTGAAAAATGAAATCATCCTCAGTGACGAAGAGAGGGGGCTAAGCGCCCCCCATGGTCTCAGAGCATTGACTCTTCTAAGAGTCCTAAGAGTCCTGCTCACACTGATGGGGTGCAGCTGTGGGACCCTATTTTCAGTGATGATGTCCTCCACCCAACTCTCAAAAAGCTGAAAGGGTCTTCAGTAGAGATGGATAGTCGAGCTGGGCTATCAGACGGTCACCTCTGTAGCGGTAGTGTCATTTTTCCTATGGTCCAATGTGTAAATTAAACAAAAAAGTGCACGTTTGTTATGATGTCCAAGATGGGGACCAGGATGTGGACATAATAAAAAATTAGGGAACATGATAGGAGACATTTCTACAATACATATAATCATTCTTATCTATCTAATACGATGATAACAGCTCTCCATATCTGCAGTCCACCACAAGGACCACCCTCTCTAATCCCTGAAAAATGAAGTCATCCTCAGTGATGAAGAGAGGGGGCTAAGTGCCCCCAATGGTCTCAGAGCATTGACTCTTCTAAGAGTCCTAAGAGTCCTGCTCACACTGATGGGGTGCAGCTGTGGGACCCTATTTTCAGAGATGATGTCCTCCACCCAACTCTCAAAAAGCTGAAAGGGTCTTCAGTAGAGATGGATAGTCGAGCTGGGCTATCAGACGGTCACCTCTGTAGCTGTAGTGTCATTTTTCCTATTGTCCAATGTGTAAATTAAACAAAAAAGTGCACGTTTGTTATGATGTCCAAGATGGGGACCAGGATGTGGACATAATAAAAAATTAGGGAACATGATAGGAGACATTTCTACAATACATATAATCATTCTTATCTATCTAATACGATGACAACAGCTCTCCATACCTGCAGTCCACCACAAGGACCAGCCTCTCTAATCCCTGAAAAATGAAATCATCCTCAGTGACGAAGAGAGGGGGCCAAGCGCCCCCCATGGTACCAGAGCATTGACTCTTCTAAGAGTCCTAAGAGTCCTGCTCACACTGATGGGGTGAAGCTGTGGGACCCTATTTTCAGAGATGATGTCCTCCACCCAACTCTCAAAAAGCTGAAAGGGTCTTCAGTAGAGATGGATAGTCGAGCTGGGCTATCAGACGGTCACCTCTGTAGCTGTAGTGTCATTTTTCCTATGGTCCAATGTGTAAATTAAACAAAAAAGTGCACGTTTGTTATGATGTCCAAGATGGGGACCAGGATGTGGACATAATAAGAAATTAGGGAACATGATAGGAGACATTTCTACAATACATATAATCATTCTTATCTATCTAATACGATGACAACAGCTCTCCATACCTGCAGTCCACCACAAGGACCACCCTCTCTAATCCCTGAAAAATGAAATCATCCTCAGGGACGAAGAGAGGGGGCTAAGCGCCCCCCATGGTTTTAGAGCATTGACTCTTCTAAGAGTCCTAAGAGTCCTGCTTACACTGATGGGGTGCAGCTGTGGGACCCTATTTTCAGAGATGATGTCCTCCACCCAACTCTCAAAAAGCTGAAAGGGTCTTCAGTAGAGATGGATAGTCGAGCTGGGCTATCAGACGGTCACCTCTGTAGCTATAGTGTCATTTTTCCTATGGTCCAATGTGTAAATTAAACAAAAAAGTGCACGTTTGTTATGATGTCCAAGATGGGGACCAGGATGTGGACATAATAAAAAATTAGGGAACATGATAGGAGACATTTCTACAATACATATAATCATTCTTATCTATCTAATACGATCACAACAGCTCTCCATACCTGCAGTCCACGACAAGGACCACTCTCTCTAATCCCTGAAAAATGAAATTATCCTCAGTGACGAAGAGAGGGGGCTAAGCGCCCCCCATGGTCTCAGAGCATTGACTCTTCTAAGAGTCCTAAGATTCCTGCTCACACTGATGGGGTGCAGCTGTGGGACCCTATTTTCAGAGATGATGTCCTCCACCCAACTCTCAAAAAGCTGAAAGGGTCTTCAGTAGAGATGGATAGTCGAGCTGGGCTATCAGACGGTCACCTCTGTAGCTGTAGTGTCATTTTTCCTATGGTCCAATGTGTAAATTAAACAAAAAAGTGCACGTTTGTTATGATGTCCAAGATGGGGACCAGGATGTGGACATAATAAAAAAATAGGGAACATGATAGGAGACATTTCTACAATACATATAATCATTCTTATCTATCTAATACGATGACAACAGCTCTCCATACCTGCAGTCCACCACAAGGACCACCCTCTCTATTCCCTGAAAAGTGAAATCATCCTCAGTGACGAAGAGAGGGGGCTAAGCGCCCCCATGGTCTCAGAGCATTGACTCTTCTAAGAGTCCTAAGAGTCCTGCTCACACTGATGGGGTGCAGCTGTGGGACCCTATTTTCAGAGATGATGTTCTCCACCCAACTCTCAAATAGCTGAAAGGGTCTTCAGTAGAGATGGATAGTCGAGCTGGGCTATCAGACGGTCACCTCTGTAGCTGTAGTGTCATTTTTCCTATGGTCCAATGTGTAAATTAAACAAAAAAGTGCACGTTTGTTATGATGTCCAAGATGGGGACCAGGATGTGGACATAATAAAAAATTAGGGAACATGATAGGAGACATTTCTACAATACATATAATAATTCTTATCTATCTAATACGATGACAACAGCTCTCCATACCTGCAGTCCACAACAAGGACCACCCTCTCTAATCCCTGAAAAATGAAATCATCCAAATCATCCTCAGTGACGAAGAGAGGGGGCTAAGCGCCCCCATGGTCTCAGAGCATTAACTCTTCTAAGAGTCCTAAGAGTCCTGCTCACACTGATGGGTGCAGCTGTGGGACCCTATTTTCAGAGATGATGTCCTCCACCCAACTCTCAAAAAGCTGAAAGGGTCTTCAGTAGAGATGGATAGTCGAGCTGGGCTATCAGACGGTCACCTCTGTAGCTGTAGTGTCATTTTTCCTATGGCCCAATGTGTAAATTAAACAAAAAAGTGCACGTTTGTTATGATGTCCAAGATGGGGACCAGGATGTGGACATAATAAAAAATTAGGGAACATGATAGGAGACATTTCTACAATACATATAATCATTCTTATCTATCTAATACGATGACAACAGCTCTCCATACCTGCAGTCCACCACAAGGACCACCCTCTCTAATCCCTGAAAAATGAAATCATCCTCAGTGACGAAGAGAGGGGGCCAAGCGCCCCCCATGGTACCAGAGCATTGACTCTTCTAAGAGTCCTAAGAGTCCTGCTCACACTGATGGGGTGAAGCTGTGGGACCCTATTTTCAGAGATGATGTCCTCCACCCAACTCTCAAAAAGCTGAAAGGGTCTTCAGTAGAGATGGATAGTCGAGCTGGGCTATCAGACGGTCACCTCTGTAGCTGTAGTGTCATTTTTCCTATGGTCCAATGTGTAAATTAAACAAAAAAGTGCACGTTTGTTATGATGTCCAAGATGGGGACCAGGATGTGGACATAATAAGAAATTAGGGAACATGATAGGAGACATTTCTACAATACATATAATCATTCTTATCTATCTAATACGATGACAACAGCTCTCCATACCTGCAGTCCACCACAAGGACCACCCTCTCTAATCCCTGAAAAATGAAATCATCCTCAGGGACGAAGAGAGGGGGCTAAGCGCCCCCCATGGTTTTAGAGCATTGACTCTTCTAAGAGTCCTAAGAGTCCTGCTTACACTGATGGGGTGCAGCTGTGGGACCCTATTTTCAGAGATGATGTCCTCCACCCAACTCTCAAAAAGCTGAAAGGGTCTTCAGTAGAGATGGATAGTCGAGCTGGGCTATCAGACGGTCACCTCTGTAGCTGTAGTGTCATTTTTCCTATAATCCAATGTGTAAATTAAACAAAAAAGTGCACGTTTGTTATGATGTTCAAGATGGGGACCAGGATGTGGACATAATAAAAAATTAGGGAACATGATAGGAGACATTTCTACAATACATATAATCATTCTTATCTATCTAATACGATCACAACAGCTCTCCATACCTGCAGTCCACCACAAGGACCACTCTCTCTAATCCCTGAAAAATGAAATCATCCTCAGTGACGAAGAGAGGGGGCTAAGCGCCCCCCATGGTCTCAGAGCATTGACTCTTCTAAGAGTCCTAAGATTCCTGCTCACACTGATGTGGTGCAGCTGTGGGACCCTATTTTCAGAGATGATGTCCTCCACCCAACTCTCAAAAAGCTGAAAGGGTCTTCAGTAGAGATGGATAGTCGAGCTGGGCTATCAGACGGTCACCTCTGTAGCTGTAGTGTCATTTTTCCTATGGTCCAATGTGTAAATTAAACAAAAAAGTGCACATTTGTTATGATTTCCAAGATGGGGACAAGGATGTGGACATAATAAAAAAATAGGGAACATGATAGGAGACATTTCTACAATACATATAATCATTCTTATCTATCTAATACGATGACAACAGCTCTCCATACCTGCAGTCCACCACAAGGACCACCCTCTCTATTCCCTGAAAAGTGAAATCATCCTCAGTGACGAAGAGAGGGGGCTAAGTGCCCCCAATGGTCTCAGAGCATTGACTCTTCTAAGAGTCCTAAGAGTCCTGCTCACACTGATGGGGTGCAGCTGTGGGACCCTATTTTCAGAGATGATGTTCTCCACCCAACTCTCAAAAAGCTGAAAGGGTCTTCAGTAGAGATGGATAGTCGAGCTGGGCTATCAGACGGTCACCTCTGTAGCTGTAGTGTCATTTTTCCTATGGTCCAATGTGTAAATTAAACAAAAAAGTGCACATTTGTTATGATGTCCAAGATGGGGACCAGGATGTGGACATAATAAAAAATTAGGGAACATGATAGGAGACATTTCTACAATACATATAATCATTCTTATCTATTTAATACGATGACAACAGCTCTCCATACCTGCAGTCCACCACAAGGACCACCCTCTCTAATCCCTGAAAAATGAAATCATCCTCAGTGACGAAGAGAGGGGGCTAAGCGCCCCCCATGGTCTCAGAGCATTGACTCTTCTAAGAGTCCTAAGAGTCCTGCTCACACTGATGGGGTGCAGCTGTGGGACCCTATTTTCAGTGATGATGTCCTCCACCCAACTCTCAAAAAGCTGAAAGGGTCTTCAGTAGAGATGGATAGTCGAGCTGGGCTATCAGACGGTCACCTCTGTAGCTGTAGTGTCATTTTTCCTATGGTCCAATGTGTAAATTAAACAAAAAAGTGCACGTTTGTTATGATGTCCAAGATGGGGACCAGGATGTGGACATAATAAAAAATTAGGGAACATGATAGGAGACATTTCTACAATACATATAATCATTCTTATCTATCTAATACGATGATAACAGCTCTCCATATCTGCAGTCCACCACAAGGACCACCCTCTCTAATCCCTGAAAAATGAAATCATCCTCAGTGATGAAGAGAGGGGGCTAAGTGCCCCCAATGGTCTCAGAGCATTGACTCTTCTAAGAGTCCTAAGAGTCCTGCTCACACTGATGGGGTGCAGCTGTGGGACCCTATTTTCAGAGATGATGTCCTCCACCCAACTCTCAAAAAGCTGAAAGGGTCTTCAGTAGAGATGGATAGTCGAGCTGGGCTATCAGACGGTCACCTCTGTAGCTGTAGTGTCATTTTTCCTATTGTCCAATGTGTAAATTAAACAAAAAAGTGCACGTTTGTTATGATGTCCAAGATGGGGACCAGGATGTGGACATAATAAAAAATTAGGGAACATGATAGGAGACATTTCTACAATACATATAATCATTCTTATCTATCTAATACGATGACAACAGCTCTCCATACCTGCAGTCCACCACAAGGACCAGCCTCTCTAATCCCTGAAAAATGAAATCATCCTCAGTGACGAAGAGAGGGGGCCAAGCGCCCCCCATGGTACCAGAGCATTGACTCTTCTAAGAGTCCTAAGAGTCCTGCTCACACTGATGGGGTGAAGCTGTGGGACCCTATTTTCAGAGATGATGTCCTCCACCCAACTCTCAAAAAGCTGAAAGGGTCTTCAGTAGAGATGGATAGTCGAGCTGGGCTATCAGACGGTCACCTCTGTAGCTGTAGTGTCATTTTTCCTATGGTCCAATGTGTAAATTAAACAAAAAAGTGCACGTTTGTTATGATGTCCAAGATGGGGACCAGGATGTGGACATAAAAAGAAATTAGGGAACATGATAGGAGACATTTCTACAATACATATAATCATTCTTATCTATCTAATACGATGACAACAGCTCTCCATACCTGCAGTCCACCACAAGGACCACCCTCTCTAATCCCTGAAAAATGAAATCATCCTCAGGGACGAGGAGAGGGGGCTAAGCGCCCCCCATGGTTTTAGAGCATTGACTCTTCTAAGAGTCCTAAGAGTCCTGCTTACACTGATGGGGTGCAGCTGTGGGACCCTATTTTCAGAGATGATGTCCTCCACCCAACTCTCAAAAAGCTGAAAGGGTCTTCAGTAGAGATGGATAGTCGAGCTGGGCTATCAGACGGTCACCTCTGTAGCTATAGTGTCATTTTTCCTATGGTCCAATGTGTAAATTAAACAAAAAAGTGCACGTTTGTTATGATGTCCAAGATGGGGACCAGGATGTGGACATAATAAAAAATTAGGGAACATGATAGGAGACATTTCTACAATACATATAATCATTCTTATCTATCTAATACGATCACAACAGCTCTCCAAACCTGCAGTCCACCACAAGGACCACTCTCTCTAATCCCTGAAAAATGAAATCATCCTCAGTGACGAAGAGAGGGGGCTAAGCGCCCCCCATGGTCTCAGAGCATTGACTCTTCTAAGAGTCCTAAGATTCCTGCTCACACTGATGGGGTGCAGCTGTGGGACCCTATTTTCAGAGATGATGTCCTCCACCCAACTCTCAAAAAGCTGAAAGGGTCTTCAGTAGAGATGGATAGTCGAGCTGGGCTATCAGACGGTCACCTCTGTAGCTGTAGTGTCATTTTTCCTATGGTCCAATGTGTAAATTAAACAAAAAAGTGCACGTTTGTTATGATGTCCAAGATGGGGACCAGGATGTGGACATAATAAAAAAATAGGGAACATGATAGGAGACATTTCTACAATACATATAATCATTCTTATCTATCTAATACGATGACAACAGCTCTCCATACCTGCAGTCCACCACAAGGACCACCCTCTCTATTCCCTGAAAAGTGAAATCATCCTCAGTGACGAAGAGAGGGGGCTAAGCGCCCCCCATGGTCTCAGAGCATTGACTCTTCTAAGAGTCCTAAGAGTCCTGCTCACACTGATGGGGTGCAGCTGTGGGACCCTATTTTCAGAGATGATGTTCTCCACCCAACTCTCAAATAGCTGAAAGGGTCTTCAGTAGAGATGGATAGTCGAGCTGGGCTATCAGACGGTCACCTCTGTAGCTGTAGTGTCATTTTTCCTATGGTCCAATGTGCAAATTAAACAAAAAAGTGCACGTTTGTTATGATGTCCAAGATGGGGACCAGGATGTGGACATAATAATAAATTAGGGAACATGATAGGAGACATTTCTACAATACATATAATCATTCTTATCTATTTAATACGATGACAACAGCTCTCCATACCTGCAGTCCACCACAAGGACCACCCTCTCTAATCCCTGAAAAATGAAATCATCCTCAGTGACGAAGAGAGGGGGCTAAGCGCCCCCCATGGTCTCAGAGCATTGACTCTTCTAAGAGTCCTAAGAGTCCTGCTCACACTGATGGGGTGCAGCTGTGGGACCCTATTTTCAGAGATGATGTCCTCCACCCAACTCTCAAAAAGCTGAAAGGGTCTTCAGTAGAGATGGATAGTCGAGCTGGGCTATCAGACGGTCACCTCTGTAGCTGTAGTGTCATTTTTCCTATGGTCCAATGTGTAAATTAAACAAAAAAGTGCACGTTTGTTATGATGTCCAAGATGGGGACCAGGATGTGGACATAATAAAAAATTAGGGAACATGATAGGAGACATTTCTACAATACATATAATCATTCTTATCTATCTAATACGATGACAACAGCTCTCCATACCGTATTTCATGGTCAATCCAGGTTTGTCAGTGATGGCACTGACATAATGTATGGCGTCTTTTTCGGGCGTTATCCTTTGCCTTTTCATTGTGAAAATCCAGTTGCCTATATCAAAGCAAATTCTACTACTTGTAAAGTATGCAGAAAATGAAATGTAGAACATATAACATCAACTGCTTAGGAACGCATCATAGGTTAGTACTTAAAAGGATATTGTCATGTTCTAGTCATAATGCAAGCTGGACATTTTTCATGTTACCCTGTAATCGCCGGCCTGTTCTAATGCTCACAAGCAAAGATATATGCTCAGCTGCTAAGGCTTCCCTCTGCCTTCTGAATGAAAATTGAATATGTCTGGCTCACTGTGTATATAGCAGGTGCTCAGAAAAAATAAGAGTCAATTCAAAAGAAATAGCTCTGGTACACTATAGTGATTAATAACGTAAGAAAAGAACTCTTGGAATGCTGAAAATTCTTTATTTGTGCAAAAGGATAATTCATCCAACGTTTCGACCTTGTTTTTAGGTCTTTATCAAGGATAAAGTTATCTAAGATCATAAAGGGTTACAAAACCATATAAACACGTAATTAGTACATAGTACAACATAGTACAATATATTGCTACTTGAGAGTACAATGGGTCAAATGACCATGAGGCACATACAAAAAATTTTTCCAAAGCCATAGTGAAAACATTTGTACTGAGGAAAGAAAATTTCCACATGACCTATCTGGAGAAACATTCTGGATCAAACAACCAAAAATAGTCAAGCAGGTAAATACACACCTATATGGATAACAGGATGATATGTGTTCAATTGTATAGCGTCATTGCCATTAAGGTACAAATGGAAAACTTGCAATCCTATATAGTGAAGGAAATGAACACATATCATATCAAAGAACACAGGAACATGGGTGTGAGAAAAACCTCAATGTTTATACTTTGTTCTTTATAATGGTGTGAACATGTATATGTCTCAGTACCTTATGCACTTGAGAATTCTAGTGAGTAGATGATGAAAGCCTATTCCAGAACTGGAATCGGTAAATAATTGTAGGTGGAATCTAAATGAAAAGATGGTACAAGTGTTATCATGACACGTGGGCTATAACACAATGGACCGTGTGACAAAGAAGAAAGGAGAGAAAGAAGAGGAAGAAAATGGAACTACCTGTAACATTACGTGATAGTCACTGGTAAGTATCACTTGACAATTCAGGTGAAAAAGGATTCCTTTATTAAAGGGTTCTCAGTCGCCTCAGGATCATGAAATACTAGGGTAAATGATATGAGAATGGGTAAGAAGCACCACTAAAGGAAATATGAAATGCAGGACATATATCTATAAACCCCTGAACTACATGATAGAAATAAAAAGAAGAAAAAAGAAAAAAAAGAAGAAAGAAGAAGAACACATAGAATGCGGAAAGAGAATGGGTACAACTACCTGAGTTACTGCAGGGAGGCCCCTGGTTGGTATTGTGAGGGTTAGTGGAATTCCTTCACTGAAGGGTTCTCAGTTGCTTCAGGTTCGTGAAAAATGCTATAGACAAATAATGCCCGGAGAAAAGGGGTTCATATACAGCGAATAATGGTAATACAAGGTACATGTGTCACATGTAATAGTATATATATATATATTGTACTAAGCTCTACACCAGAAATAGAAAGTAGTCCCTCTGCCTTCTGTCTAGGTGCCCTGAGTTATGTCCTGTAAACTGTCACAGCGACCCAGACACACATGTGTAGTAGGGGAATATCCCTGCTGAGATGCCAGTGCTAGAGCACTCGTTTGCTGTGGAGTTGAACGCTATGTGAGCAGTTCTTACCTTCAATGAGCAGAAGTCTCTTTTTTCAGATTTCAATATCTCTGTGGGTATCTGGCAGAAATATGGAATACTCTTTACTGCTAAGATCCTGTACACCACTCCCACTAAAGGGGGCTTTACACGCTGCGACATCGCTAATGCGGAGTCGTTGGGGTCACGGAATTTGTGACGCACATCCGGCCGCATTAGCGATGTTGCTGCGTGTGACACCGATGAGCGATTTTGCATCGTTGCAAAAACGTGCAAAATCGCTCATCGGTGACATGGGTCTCCATTCTCGATTATCGTTACTGCAGCAGTAACGATGTAGTTCGTCGCTCCTGCGGCAGCACACATCACTCCGTGTGACACCGCAGAAACGAGGAACCTCTCCTTACCTGCCTCCCAGCCGCTATGAGGAAGGAAGGAGGTGGGCGGGATGTTCCGGCCACTCATCTCCGCCCCTCCGCTGCTATTGGGCGAAAGGAGGCGGTTCGCCGGTCACAGCGACGTCGCCGGGCAGGTAAGTATGTGTGACGGGTCTGGTCGGTGTTGTGCGGCATGGGCAGCGATTTACACGTGTCGCGCAACAGATGGGGGCGGGTACCCACACTAGCGATATCGGGACCGATATCGCAGTGTGTAAAGTAGCCTTTAGTCACATGACCAAGACTGTATCTGTGTCCCTACAACACACTTGAGACAAATGTGTGTGTGAGCCTGCATTGTGGGGTATATATAATATATTATAGAGCTGGGAAGGATCATTCTAAGCAGTGAGCTGTTCCAGTATTTGTAGGAAAATACCCAGTAGAAGCATCAAACACAGCACCAATACCTCCCATCAGTATCCCACCACAGTGCCATGTAACCCATGCCCTACACTCCCATCTACACCAATACTATACAGGCACAAACTAGTATATCTGACTAAAAGCCCCCAAAATATGAAGAACGGCCTATAGTTGAGTGTGGATATAAAATCTATGTGAGCAGAGCTAGAATAGAAATCACTGATCGCATTGAAGTCATTCTGACCATAAATCACCATGATATCAAGGTGAGGAGTTGTGTGTTACTGCTGGGAGGAAAGGGTTAACAGTGGAATATTAAGGTGCATTTCTGTGTGCAGTGTTACTAGTCAATGTAACAATTCAGTATGAGCTGCTCTTGGTGCCGGGGGAGGGAGATGCTCTCCTGAGCAAGATAGATGGGGAATGAACATAATATCTATATAGTGTAAGTCAGGGGGTCTCAAACTCGGCTGGGTGTATGGGCCGCACAGAGGAAAAAAATAATTTGGGGGGCTGCATTCTTTGCAAGACAAAGTGACATTTTTATTGGTACCATATATGTATATATTTTTTTCACACACCTTTGGATGACTGATTTTCAACATTTTTCACTTGTTTATTATAACAAATGTGCACATTCTTTGGTTAAATCTAAAAAAAATAAATGTGATGTTAAAAAAAAGTCATGCCTTATTTTGTTTTTTTTTACATTTTATCCCTTTCTTTTAACTAATAGTGTTACAATTATGACGCTAGCGTTTTGTGAAGGGAATGCTTTGCCTACTTCCGTGACTATGGCCTTCCGGAACTGCTGCATTTTGGCTGACCTCTCCGCCTCGGGAATAAGAGACATAAAGTTCTCCTTGTAGCGTGGGTCTAACAGTGTTACCAACCAGTAATGATTGTCGGCCAAGATGTTCTTAACGCGAGGGTCACGAGACAGGCAGCTTACCATAAAGTCATCCATGTGCGCCAGACTCTTAACAGCCATCACTTCAGTATCCAGACCAACACGATGACTGAACATGCTGTCCTCCTCCTTCTCCTCCTCCTCCTCATCTACCCTGTCCTCTGGCCAGCCACGCTGAACTGAGCATATGACTGGTATGCATGTCATATCCTCAATTTGGCCGGAGAGTTGCTCCATGTCTTCATCTTCCTCCTCGTCATAGTCCTCCACTGCACGTTGTGATGAGACGAGGCTGGACTATGTGTTATCACCCACACCCACTACTGTTTCTTGCTCCAACTCATCGTGTTCCGCCTGCAATGCATCATGTTTGGTTTTGAGCAGAGACCGTTTTAGAAGGCAGAGAAGCGGTATGGTGACGCTAATAATGGCGTCATCGCCGCTCACCATCTTGGTGGAGTCCTCAAAGTTTTGGAGGATGGTACATAGGTCGGACATCCATCTCCACTCCTCAGGTGTTATGTGTGGAGTTTGACCCATTTCCCGACGGCTTAGGTGATGCAGGTACTCAACAACTGCCCTCTTCTGCTCACATATCCTGATCAACATGTGCAGAGTTGAATTCCAACGCGTGGGGACATCACACACCAGTCTGTGAGCCGGAAGATGCAAACGACGCTGAAAGCCGGCAAGGCCGGCTGAAGCAGTAGGTGACTTTCGAAAATGTGCAGACAGGCGGCGAACTTTTACCAGCAGATCAGACAGCTCTGGGTATGACTTTAGAAACCGCTGAACCACGAGGTTGAGCACATGGGCCATGCATGGAACATGTGTCAGCTGGCCTCGCCTCAAAGCCGCCACTAGGTTCCGGCCATTGTCACACACAACCTTTCCTGGCTTTAGGTTCAGAGGTGTGAGCCAGTGATCTGCATGCTGTTTTAGAGCTGTCCACACCTCTTCTGCATTGTGGGATTTGTCACTTATGCAGATTAGCTGCAGCACAGCCTGTTGCCGCTTCGCCAAGGCAGTGCTGCAGTGCTTCCAGCTTGGGACTGGTGTGGAGGGTAAAGTGGATGAGGATGCGCAGGAGGAGGAGGAGGCTGAAGAGCATGACATTCCGGAGCTGTAGAGTGTGGGTGAAACCCTGACTGAGGTAGGGCCTGCAAACCTTGGTGTGGGAAGGACTTGTTCCGTTCCTCGCTCAAACTGGGTCCCAGCTGGGCTGGGCTGGGTAGGGCGTTGTGGGGGGTTTGTCTATCTCCGTTTGAGGTGAGTTTGTTTAAGTTAGCCTTTTCTTTGGCGTTTTTTGGAGCCCTGCGGGTTGGGGAGTTGGTATCGCCCAGTAAGGCGTTCCCCGGGGGCTTGGATTGGGGTGACATTGTCAGTGGAAAACGGAGTTGAATTTTGGATTAGGAAATCGAAAACTGATCAGAGAGGTGTGGGTAGACTAGTCCGTTTGGGGATGGTTGTGGCATCTGATATGTGCCCGTTCAAGTGTCTCGGGAATTTTCAACAGATCCGTCCGAAGGTGGATGGCCCCTTATTATGTCACGAGGATGGGTCCTTTTTATCGAGATACCAATTTGTGAGTGTTTTTAGGGCATGTTTTAAGTCGTTGGGGTTAGATCCGAAGTCTTTCGGATTGGGGCAGCGACGGAGGCCTCTATATGCGGCCTACCGGAGGAGACAGTTAAGCAGATTGGTAGGTGGAAGTCGCAGCGCTTTAAGTCGTATGTACGTCCCCAGGTGGTTGTTGGCAATTGAGGGGAAAAGGGGGGGGTATTAGGGTAGCAATGGGGGGGGGGAGAGTGTGTGTTTTTTGTCAATTTGGTTTGGTGAGGCAATAAAATGGTGTCGTCTGTACATTTTGTATTGCAGAAGCACCCCCCCTTCCTTCCCTGGTCTGGATCCTTGGCCACTCTTATGTGTATTGGGGAGCCCGACGAGCGGACGCGAGATGGAACGGGAGACAGCTAGGTTTTGAGAAGGACCTGGCTCTCGTGCGATGGCTCGGTGTTCGGGGGTTAGGGTGGAACAGGGTGTTGCAGGAGGTGCATAGATACGCCCGGTTGGACAGACCTCCTGACATCTTAGTGTTGCATGCCGGGGGGAATGATTTGGGTGGGCGTCCTTTTCGAATCTTGATAAAGGACATCAAACATGATTTGTTACAGTTATGGGTGTCGTTTCCAGGTCTAACGATAGTCTGGTCGGAGATAGTAGCGAGAAAGAGTTGGCAGAAAGCGCGGTCAGTTGACAGGTTGAACAAGGCGCGGGCGAAGGTTAATAGGGCGATCTCGAAGTTTGTTAGTCGGAACGGGGGTATAGCAATACGGCATGTTGAGTTGGAAAGGACGGAAGAGGAATTTTGGTTGGCTGACGGGGTACACCTTAATGCGGTGGGAACTGACTTATGGGCTCTTGGCTTGCAGGGAGGTATTGAGAGGGCCCTTTGGTTGCGGGGGGTCTCAGGCACTTGAAGGGTTTCAAGGTGCCTTCGTTGTGGTGTTGTTTATTGGTGGGTCCTTGAAGTTGGTTTAAAATTGGTTCGGGGATTCATCCGGGTATGGATCCCCTCATTGGCAGAATTGATGGTCCCCTGGTGATTTTGGGGGGGAACCCCGACGGGGTATGTCGGGGCCCCTGGGGGTGTGGTTGGGGTTGATGGAGGATTAACCCTTACCATTTGGTGCTCCTGAGCCAGTGTGGGTAACGGCTGGGAGCAAGTTGAGGTTTTTTATTGCTCGGTTATGGGAATCACCAGGGTTTTGGTAGCTTCAAGGACCTTACCACATTGCAAATTTTATTGGTTATGTATTCTTGTTAATAAAATGGCTGCTATGGCCAAAATTATCCAAAGATAAATTTGTGTCTGTGTAATTACTTTTAAATAAGAAACGGGAATGGAGGTGTGGGGTATGAAAGGAAGACCGGAGTCAACAATTCCAGGGTCAAGCATGTTTATTTGCGTAAGCTTCGTTCCAGGGTAGAAAGGGTAAGAGTGCCTTTCAGAATTCGAAGTGGTCGGACTGTACGGACCACCAAGAACTGCAGGAGAGCTTGAACATCTTCCCATGGATTTGCGACATCCTCCCTCATCAGTTACGTAGGTAAGCAGGTTCTCAGCATTGCAGCCCATTTGTTGTCTTAAGTTAGTTAAGCGGGGTTAACTAACCTGTCAGTTCAGCCTCAGGTCTAAAGCAGAGGCCTGGACTCCACTCCTTACTCCTCACTCCACAACTCTCCTTAAAAACAACTGACTCCTTTTTCCTGCCCCGGGGTCTCCAGACCCCTAGGTGGGCGTTTCCTTCCGTCTGGTCCTGCCCACTGGTGTGCCTGTCTTTCCCTGGGGGAGGTGACTAGGATTTTCTGGTTGGCTTTGTGTGACTTAGGTGAGGGAAGTTGTTATGCGGGGGCCTATGTGTGACTACCTGCAGTGTCAGGGCGTCACATATGTATGTGTGTATGTCTGCTAAAGGAATCCGCACCGTCATATTTACAAACACAAAATTTTGCAGACACCTCATGTGACTCAGGGAACGTCGTAGACTATGTTTTAACAGGAATATTTAACCCCGCGCTTTACAGTTACTCTCCAAAAAACCTGCCTCCATTAAACTGAATGGAGGTGGGAGCTGCAAGTTATTAATAGCAGCTGTGATTGGTTGCTATAGGAACAAAGGACATTCATAGTATAAGAAGCTTATGTGTGAGATAATATGATGTCAGTGGGGAGACAGATAGAGAGAGACAGACACAGACTGAGAGACAAACAGACAGAGACAGATAGGCATAGACAGACAGGGAAAGAGACAGAGACAAACAGACAGAGGCAGACAGGGAAAGAGACAGACAGAGATAGACAGGGAAAAAAAGCAGACAGTCAGAGACAGAGAAAGAGACAGAGGCAGATAGGGAAACAGACAGAGACAAACATACAGAGACAGGCAGGAGAAAAGGCAGACCGACAGGGAAAGAGACAGACAGGGGAAGAGACAGACAGAGAGAGACAGACAGATAGAGACAGACAAAGAAATACAGAGATAGACAGGGAAAGAGACAAACGGGGAATGAGTCAGACAGAGAGAGACAAAGAGAGACAGGCAGAGAGAGACAGGGAAAGAGACAGACAGGGGAAGAGAAAGACAGAGACAGACAAAGAAATACAGAGACAGACAGGGGAAGAGACAGACAGGGGAAGAGACAGACAGGGGAAGAGACAGACAGACAGGGAAAGAGACAGACCTGGAAAAGAGACAGACCTGGAAAAGAGACAGGCCTGGAAAAGAGACAGACAGACATAGAAACAGACAGCCACAAAGAGAGAGAGAGACAGACAGACACAGAGAGACAGACAGAGATAGAGAGACAGACAGACATGGATAGAGATAGAGACACACAGAGACAGACAGATGACAGAGACTGGGAGAGAGACAGACAGAAGCATAAATCCCTAACTAAAACTTAACATTTAATGATAGTTTTAAAAGGTAAAAAAACACAAATCATGTAAATAGAATGACTCTCTTCTGTGCATAGAGTCAACATTTTGTGTTTGTAAATATGACGGTGCGGATTCCTTTAGCAGACATACACACATACATATGTGACGCCCTGACACTGCAGGTAGTCACACATAGGCCCCCGCATAACAACTTCCCTCACCTAAGTCACACAAAGCCAACCAGAAAACCCTAGTCACCTCCCCCAGGGAAAGACAGGCACACCAGTGGGCAGGACCAGACGGAAGGAAACGCCCACCTAGGGGTCTGGAGACCCCGGGGCAGGAAAAAGGAGTCAGTTGTTTTTAAGGAGAGTTGTGGAGTGAGGAGTAAGGAGTGGAGTCCAGGCCTCTGCTTTAGACCTGAGGCTGAACTGACAGGTTAGTTAACCCCGCTTAACTAACTTAAGATAACAAATGGGCTGCAATGCTGAGAACCTGCTTACCTACGTAACTGATGAGGGAGGATGTCGCAAATCCATGGGAAGATGTTCAAGCTCTCCTGCAGTTCTTGGTGGCCCGTACAGTCCGACCACTTCGAATTCTGAAAGGCACTCTTACCCTTTCTACCCTGGAACGAAGCTTAGGCAAATAAACATGCTTGACCCTGGAATTGTTGACTCCGGTCTTCCTTTCATACCCCACACCTCCATTCCCATTTCTTATTTAAAAGTAATTACACAGACACAAATTTATCTTTGGATAATTTTGGCCATAGCAGCCATTTTATTAACAAGAATACATAACCAATAAAATTTGCAATGTGGTAAGGTCCTTGAAGCTACCAAAACCCTGGTGATTCTCATAACCGAGCAATAAAAAACCTCAACTTGCTCCCAGCCGTTACCCACACTGGCTCAGGAGCACCAAATGGTAAGGGTTAATCCTCCGTCAACCCCAACCACACCCCCAGGGGCCCCGACATACCCCGTCGGGGTTCCCCCCCAAAATCACCAGGGGACCATCAATTCTGCCAATGAGGGGATCCATACCCGGATGAATCCCCGAACCAATTTTAAACCAACTTCAAGGACCCACCAATAAACAACACCACAACGAAGGCACCTTGAAACCCTTCAAGTGCCTGAGACCCCCCGCAACCAAAGGGCCCTCTCAATACCTCCCTGCAAGCCAAGAGCCCATAAGTCAGTTCCCACCGCATTAAGGTGTACCCCGTCAGCCAACCAAAATTCCTCTTCCGTCCTTTCCAACTCAACATGCCGTATTGCTATACCCCCGTTCCGACTAACAAACTTCGAGATCGCCCTATTAACCTTCGCCCGCGCCTTGTTCAACCTGTCAACTGACCGCGCTTTCTGCCAACTCTTTCTCGCTACTATCTCCGACCAGACTATCGTTAGACCTGGAAACGACACCCATAACTGTAACAAATCATGTTTGATGTCCTTTATCAAGATTCGAAAAGGACGCCCACCCAAATCATTCCCCCCGGCATGCAACACTAAGATGTCAGGAGGTCTGTCCAACCGGGCGTATCTATGCACCTCCTGCAACACCCTGTTCCACCCTAACCCCCGAACACCGAGCCATCGCACGAGAGCCAGGTCCTTCTCAAAACCTAGCTGTCTCCCGTTCCATCTCGCGTCCGCTCGTCGGGCTCCCCAATACACATAAGAGTGGCCAAGGATCCAGACCAGGGAAGGAAGGGGGGGTGCTTCTGCAATACAAAATGTACAGACGACACCATTTTATTGCCTCACCAAACCAAATTGACAAAAAACACACACTCTCCCCCCCCCCCATTGCTACCCTAATACCCCCCCCTTTTCCCCTCAATTGCCAACAACCACCTGGGGACGTACATACGACTTAAAGCGCTGCGACTTCCACCTACCAATCTGCTTAACTGTCTCCTCCGGTAGGCCGCATATAGAGGCCTCCGTCGCTGCCCCAATCCGAAAGACTTCGGATCTAACCCCAACGACTTCAAACATGCCCTAAAAACACTCACAAATTGGTATCTCGATAAAAAGGACCCATCCTCGTGACATAATAAGGGGCCATCCACCTTCGGACGGATCTGTTGAAAATTCCCGAGACACTTGAACGGGCACATATCAGATGCCACAACCATCCCCAAACGGACTAGTCTACCCACACCTCTCTGATCAGTTTTCGATTTCCTAATCCAAAATTCAACTCCGTTTTCCACTGACAATGTCACCCCAATCCAAGCCCCCGGGGAACGCCTTACTGGGCGATACCAACTCCCCAACCCGCAGGGCTCCAAAAAACGCCAAAGAAAAGGCTAACTTAAACAAACTCACCTCAAACGGAGATAGACAAACCCCCCACAACGCCCTACCCAGCCCAGCCCAGCTGGGACCCAGTTTGAGCGAGGAACGGAACAAGTCCTTCCCACACCAAGGTTTGCAGGCCCTACCTCAGTCAGGGTTTCACCCACACTCTACAGCTCCGGAATGTCATGCTCTTCAGCCTCCTCCTCCTCCTGCGCATCCTCATCCACTTTACCCTCCACACCAGTCCCAAGCTGGAAGCACTGCAGCACTGCCTTGGCGAAGCGGCAACAGGCTGTGCTGCAGCTAATCTGCATAAGTGACAAATCCCACAATGCAGAAGAGGTGTGGACAGCTCTAAAACAGCATGCAGATCACTGGCTCACACCTCTGAACCTAAAGCCAGGAAAGGTTGTGTGTGACAATGGCCGGAACCTAGTGGCGGCTTTGAGGCGAGGCCAGCTGACACATGTTCCATGCATGGCCCATGTGCTCAACCTCGTGGTTCAGCGGTTTCTAAAGTCATACCCAGAGCTGTCTGATCTGCTGGTAAAAGTTCGCCGCCTGTCTGCACATTTTCGAAAGTCACCTACTGCTTCAGCCGGCCTTGCCGGCTTTCAGCGTCGTTTGCATCTTCCGGCTCACAGACTGGTGTGTGATGTCCCCACGCGTTGGAATTCAACTCTGCACATGTTGATCAGGATATGTGAGCAGAAGAGGGCAGTTGTTGAGTACCTGCATCACCTAAGCCGTCGGGAAATGGGTCAAACTCCACACATAACACCTGAGGAGTGGAGATGGATGTCCGACCTATGTACCATCCTCCAAAACTTTGAGGACTCCACCAAGATGGTGAGCGGCGATGACGCCATTATTAGCGTCACCATACCGCTTCTCTGCCTTCTAAAACGGTCTCTGCTCAAAACCAAACATGATGCATTGCAGGCGGAACACGATGAGTTGGAGCAAGAAACAGTAGTGGGTGTGGGTGATAACACATAGTCCAGCCTCGTCTCATCACAACGTGCAGTGGAGGACTATGACGAGGAGGAAGATGAAGACATGGAGCAACTCTCCGGCCAAATTGAGGATATGACATGCATACCAGTCATATGCTCAGTTCAGCGTGGCTGGCCAGAGGACAGGGTAGATGAGGAGGAGGAGGAGAAGGAGGAGGACAGCATGTTCAGTCATCGTGTTGGTCTGGATACTGAAGTGATGGCTGTTAAGAGTCTGGCGCACATGGATGACTTTATGGTAAGCTGCCTGTCTCGTGACCCTCGCGTTAAGAACATCTTGGCCGACAATCATTACTGGTTGGTAACACTGTTAGACCCACGCTACAAGGAGAACTTTATGTCTCTTATTCCCGAGGCGGAGAGGTCAGCCAAAATGCAGCAGTTCCGGAAGGCCATAGTCACGGAAGTAGGCAAAGCATTCCCTTCACAAAACGCTAGCGTCATAATTGTAACACTATTAGTTAAAAGAAAGGGATAAAATGTAAAAAAAAACAAAATAAGGCATGACTTTTTTTTAACATCACATTTATTTTTTTTAGATTTAACCAAAGAATGTGCACATTTGTTATAATAAACAAGTGAAAAATGTTGAAAATCAGTCATCCAAAGGTGTGTGAAAAAAATATATACATATATGGTACCAATAAAAATGTCACTTTGTCTTGCAAAGAATGCAGCCCCCCAAATTATTTTTTTCCTCTGTGCGGCCCATACACCCAGCCGAGTTTGAGACCCCCTGACTTACACTATATAGATATTATGTTCATTCCCCATCTATCTTGCTCAGGAGAGCATCTCCCTCCCCCGGCACCAAGAGCAGCTCATACTGAATTGTTACATTGACTAGTAACACTGCACACAGAAATGCACCTTAATATTCCACTGTTAACCCTTTCCTCCCAGCAGTAACACACAACTCCTCACCTTGATATCATGGTGATTTATGGTCAGAATGACTTCAATGCGATCAGTGATTTCTATTCTAGCTCTGCTCACATAGATTTTATATCCACACTCAACTATAGGCCGTTCTTCATATTTTGGGGGCTTTTAGTCAGATATACTAGTTTGTGCCTGTATAGTATTGGTGTAGATGGGAGTGTAGGGCATGGGTTACATGGCACTGTGGTGGGATACTGATGGGAGGTATTGGTGCTGTGTTTGATGCTTCTACTGGGTATTTTCCTACAAATACTGGAACAGCTCACTGCTTAGAATGATCCTTCCCAGCTCTATAATATATTATATATACCCCACAATGCAGGCTCACACACACATTTGTCTCAAGTGTGTTGTAGGGACACAGATACAGTCTTGGTCATGTGACTAAAGGCTACTTTACACACTGCGATATCGGTCCCGATATCGCTAGTGTGGGTACCCGCCCCCATCTGTTGCGCGACACGTGTAAATCGCTGCCCATGCCGCACAACACCGACCAGACCCGTCACACATACTTACCTGCCCGGCGACGTCGCTGTGACCGGCGAACCGCCTCCTTTCGCCCAATAGCAGCGGAGGGGCGGAGATGAGTGGCCGGAACATCCCGCCCACCTCCTTCCTTCCTCATAGCGGCTGGGAGGCAGGTAAGGAGAGGTTCCTCGTTTCTGCGGTGTCACACGGAGTGATGTGTGCTGCCGCAGGAGCGACGAACTACATCGTTACTGCTGCAGTAACGATAATCGAGAATGGAGACCCATGTCACCGATGAGCGATTTTGCACGTTTTTGCAACGATGCAAAATCGCTCATCGGTGTCACACGCAGCAACATCGCTAATGCGGCCGGATGTGCGTCACAAATTCCGTGACCCCAACGACTCCGCATTAGCGATGTCGCAGCGTGTAAAGCCCCCTTTAGTGGGAGTGGTGTACAGGATCTTAGCAGTAAAGAGTATTCCATATTTCTGCCAGATACCCACAGAGATATTGAAATCTGAAAAAAGAGACTTCTGCTCATTGAAGGTAAGAACTGCTCACATAGCGTTCAACTCCACAGCAAACGAGTGCTCTAGCACTGGCATCTCAGCAGGGATATTCCCCTACTACACATGTGTGTCTGGGTCGCTGTGACAGTTTACAGGACATAACTCAGGGCACCTAGACAGAAGGCAGAGGGACTACTTTCTATTTCTGGTGTAGAGCTTAGTACAATATATATATATATACTATTACATGTGACACATGTACCTTGTATTACCATTATTCGCTGTATATGAACCCCTTTTCTCCGGGCATTATTTGTCTATAGCATTTTTCACGAACCTGAAGCAACTGAGAACCCTTCAGTGAAGGAATTCCACTAACCCTCACAATACCAACCAGGGGCCTCCCTGCAGTAACTCAGGTAGTTGTACCCATTCTCTTTCCGCATTCTATGTGTTCTTCTTCTTTCTTCTTTTTTTTCTTTTTTCTTCTTTTTATTTCTATCATGTAGTTCAGGGGTTTATAGATATATGTCCTGCATTTCATATTTCCTTTAGTGGTGCTTCTTACCCATTCTCATATCATTTACCCTAGTATTTCATGATCCTGAGGCGACTGAGAACCCTTTAATAAAGGAATCCTTTTTCACCTGAATTGTCAAGTGATACTTACCAGTGACTATCACGTAATGTTACAGGTAGTTCCATTTTCTTCCTCTTCTTTCTCTCCTTTCTTCTTTGTCACACGGTCCATTGTGTTATAGCCCACGTGTCATGATAACACTTGTACCATCTTTTCATTTAGATTCCACCTACAATTATTTACCGATTCCAGTTCTGGAATAGGCTTTCATCATCTACTCACTAGAATTCTCAAGTGCATAAGGTACTGAGACATATACATGTTCACACCATTATAAAGAACAAAGTATAAACATTGAGGTTTTTCTCACACCCATGTTCCTGTGTTCTTTGATATGATATGTGTTCATTTCCTTCACTATATAGGATTGCAAGTTTTCCATTTGTACCTTAATGGCAATGACGCTATACAATTGAACACATATCATCCTGTTATCCATATAGGTGTGTATTTACCTGCTTGACTATTTTTGGTTGTTTGATCCAGAATGTTTCTCCAGATAGGTCATGTGGAAATTTTCTTTCCTCAGTACAAATGTTTTCACTATGGCTTTGGAAAAATTTTTTGTATGTGCCTCATGGTCATTTGACCCATTGTACTCCCAAGTAGCAATATATTGTACTGTTATGTTGTACTATGTACTAATTACGTGTTTATATGGTTTTGTAACCCTTTATGATCTTAGATAACTTTATCCTTGATAAAGACCTAAAAACAAGGTCAAAACGTTGGATGAATTATCCTTTTGCACAAATAAAGAATTTTCAGCATTCCAAGAGTTCTTTTCTTACGTTATTAATCACTATAGTGTACCAGAGCTATTTCTTTTGAATTGACTCTTATTTTTTCTGAGCACCTGCTATATACACAGTGAGCCAGACATATTCAATTTTCATTCAGAAGGCAGAGGGAAGCCTTAGCAGCTGAGCATATATCTTTGCTTGTGAGCATTAGAACAGGCCGGCGATTACAGGGTAACATGAAAAATGTCCAGCTTGCATTATGACTAGAACATGACAATATCCTTTTAAGTACTAACCTATGATGCGTTCCTAAGCAGTTGATGTTATATGTTCTACATTTCATTTTCTGCATACTTTACAAGTAGTAGAATTTGCTTTGATATAGGCAACTGGATTTTCACAATGAAAAGGCAAAGGATAACGCCCGAAAAAGACGCCATACATTATGTCAGTGCCATCACTGACAAACCTGGATTGACCATGAAATACGGTATGGAGAGCTGTTGTCATCGTATTAGATAGATAAGAATGATTATATGTATTGTAGAAATGTCTCCTATCATGTTCCCTAATTTTTTATTATGTCCACATCCTGGTCCCCATCTTGGACATCATAACAAACGTGCACTTTTTTGTTTAATTTACACATTGGACCATAGGAAAAATGACACTACAGCTACAGAGGTGACCGTCTGATAGCCCAGCTCGACTATCCATCTCTACTGAAGACCCTTTCAGCTTTTTGAGAGTTGGGTGGAGGACATCATCTCTGAAAATAGGGTCCCACAGCTGCACCCCATCAGTGTGAGCAGGACTCTTAGGACTCTTAGAAGAGTCAATGCTCTGAGACCATGGGGGGCGCTTAGCCCCCTCTCTTCGTCACTGAGGATGATTTCATTTTTCAGGGATTAGAGAGGGTGGTCCTTGTGGTGGACTGCAGGTATGGAGAGCTGTTGTCATCGTATTAAATAGATAAGAATGATTATATGTATTGTAGAAATGTCTCCTATCATGTTCCCTAATTTTTTATTATGTCCACATCCTGGTCCCCATCTTGGACATCATAACAAACGTGCACTTTTTTGTTTAATTTACACATTGGACCATAGGAAAAATGACACTACAGCTACAGAGGTGACCGTCTGATAGCCCAGCTCGAATATCCATCTCTACTGAAGACCCTTTCAGCTATTTGAGAGTTGGGTGGAGAACATCATCTCTGAAAATAGGGTCCCACAGCTGCACCCCATCAGTGTGAGCAGGACTCTTAGGACTCTTAGAAGAGTCAATGCTCTGAGACCATGGGGGGCGCTTAGCCCCCTCTCTTCGTCACTGAGGATGATTTCACTTTTCAGGGAAAAGAGAGGGTGGTCCTTGTGGTGGACTGCAGGTATGGAGAGCTGTTGTCATCGTATTAGATAGATAAGAATGATTATATGTATTGTAGAAATGTCTCCTATCATGTTCCCTATTTTTTTATTATGTCCACATCCTGGTCCCCATCTTGGACATCATAACAAACGTGCACTTTTTTGTTTAATTTACACATTGGACCATAGGAAAAATGACACTACAGCTACAGAGGTGACCGTCTGATAGCCCAGCTCGACTATCCATCTCTACTGAAGACCCTTTCAGCTTTTTGAGAGTTGGGTGGAGGACATCATCTCTGAAAATAGGGTCCCACAGCTGCACCCCATCAGTGTGAGCAGGAATCTTAGGACTCTTAGAAGAGTCAATGCTCTGAGACCATGGGGGGCGCTTAGCCCCCTCTCTTCGTCACTGAGGATGATTTCATTTTTCAGGGATTAGAGAGAGTGGTCCTTGTGGTGGACTGCAGGTATGGAGAGCTGTTGTGATCGTATTAGATAGATAAGAATGATTATATGTATTGTAGAAATGTCTCCTATCATGTTCCCTAATTTTTTATTATGTCCACATCCTGGTCCCCATCTTGGACATCATAACAAACGTGCACTTTTTTGTTTAATTTACACATTGGACCATAGGAAAAATGACACTATAGCTACAGAGGTGACCGTCTGATAGCCCAGCTCGACTATCCATCTCTACTGAAGACCCTTTCAGCTTTTTGAGAGTTGGGTGGAGGACATCATCTCTGAAAATAGGGTCCCACAGCTGCACCCCATCAGTGTAAGCAGGACTCTTAGGACTCTTAGAAGAGTCAATGCTCTAAAACCATGGGGGGCGCTTAGCCCCCTCTCTTCGTCCCTGAGGATGATTTCATTTTTCAGGGATTAGAGAGGGTGGTCCTTGTGGTGGACTGCAGGTATGGAGAGCTGTTGTCATCGTATTAGATAGATAAGAATGATTATATGTATTGTAGAAATGTCTCCTATCATGTTCCCTAATTTCTTATTATGTCCACATCCTGGTCCCCATCTTGGACATCATAACAAACGTGCACTTTTTTGTTTAATTTACACATTGGACCATAGGAAAAATGACACTATAGCTACAGAGGTGACCGTCTGATAGCCCAGCTCGACTATCCATCTCTACTGAAGACCCTTTCAGCTTTTTGAGAGTTGGGTGGAGGACATCATCTCTGAAAATAGGGTCCCACAGCTGCACCCCATCAGTGTAAGCAGGACTCTTAGGACTCTTAGAAGAGTCAATGCTCTAAAACCATGGGGGGCGCTTAGCCCCCTCTCTTCGTCCCTGAGGATGATTTCATTTTTCAGGGATTAGAGAGGGTGGTCCTTGTGGTGGACTGCAGGTATGGAGAGCTGTTGTCATCGTATTAGATAGATAAGAATGATTATATGTATTGTAGAAATGTCTCCTATCATGTTCCCTAATTTCTTATTATGTCCACATCCTGGTCCCCATCTTGGACATCATAACAAACGTGCACTTTTTTGTTTAATTTACACATTGGACCATAGGAAAAATGACACTACAGCTACAGAGGTGACCGTCTGATAGCCCAGCTCGACTATCCATCTCTACTGAAGACCCTTTCAGCTTTTTGAGAGTTGGGTGGAGGACATCATCTCTGAAAATAGGGTCCCACAGCTTCACCCCATCAGTGTGAGCAGGACTCTTAGGACTCTTAGAAGAGTCAATGCTCTGGTACCATGGGGGGCGCTTGGCCCCCTCTCTTCGTCACTGAGGATGATTTCATTTTTCAGGGATTAGAGAGGCTGGTCCTTGTGGTGGACTGCAGGTATGGAGAGCTGTTGTCATCGTATTAGATAGATAAGAATGATTATATGTATTGTAGAAATGTCTCCTATCATGTTCCCTAATTTTTTATTATGTCCACATCCTGGTCCCCATCTTGGACATCATAACAAACGTGCACTTTTTTGTTTAATTTACACATTGGACAATAGGAAAAATGACACTACAGCTACAGAGGTGACCGTCTGATAGCCCAGCTCGACTATCCATCTCTACTGAAGACCCTTTCAGCTTTTTGAGAGTTGGGTGGAGGACATCATCTCTGAAAATAGGGTCCCACAGCTGCACCCCATCAGTGTGAGCAGGACTCTTAGGACTCTTAGAAGAGTCAATGCTCTGAGACCATTGGGGGCACTTAGCCCCCTCTCTTCATCACTGAGGATGATTTCATTTTTCAGGGATTAGAGAGGGTGGTCCTTGTGGTGGACTGCAGATATGGAGAGCTGTTATCATCGTATTAGATAGATAAGAATGATTATATGTATTGTAGAAATGTCTCCTATCATGTTCCCTAATTTTTTATTATGTCCACATCCTGGTCCCCATCTTGGACATCATAACAAACGTGCACTTTTTTGTTTAATTTACACATTGGACCATAGGAAAAATGACACTACAGCTACAGAGGTGACCGTCTGATAGCCCAGCTCGACTATCCATCTCTACTGAAGACCCTTTCAGCTTTTTGAGAGTTGGGTGGAGGACATCATCACTGAAAATAGGGTCCCACAGCTGCACCCCATCAGTGTGAGCAGGACTCTTAGGACTCTTAGAAGAGTCAATGCTCTGAGACCATGGGGGGCGCTTAGCCCCCTCTCTTCGTCACTGAGGATGATTTCATTTTTCAGGGATTAGAGAGGGTGGTCCTTGTGGTGGACTGCAGGTATGGAGAGCTGTTGTCATCGTATTAAATAGATAAGAATGATTATATGTATTGTAGAAATGTCTCCTATCATGTTCCCTAATTTTTTATTATGTCCACATCCTGGTCCCCATCTTGGACATCATAACAAATGTGCACTTATTTGTTTAATTTACACATTGGACCATAGGAAAAATGACACTACAGCTACAGAGGTGACCGTCTGATAGCCCAGCTCGACTATCCATCTCTACTGAAGACCCTTTCAGCTTTTTGAGAGTTGGGTGGAGGACATCATCACTGAAAATAGGGTCCCACAGCTGCACCCCATCAGTGTGAGCAGGACTCTTAGGACTCTTAGAAGAGTCAATGCTCTGAGACCATGGGGGGCGCTTAGCCCCCTCTCTTCGTCACTGAGGATGATTTCATTTTTCAGGGATTAGAGAGGGTGGTCCTTGTGGTGGACTGCAGGTATGGAGAGCTGTTGTCATCGTATTAAATAGATAAGAATGATTATATGTATTGTAGAAATGTCTCCTATCATGTTCCCTAATTTTTTATTATGTCCACACCCTGGTCCCCATCTTGGACATCATAACAAATGTGCACTTTTTTGTTTAATTTACACATTGGACCATAGGAAAAATGACACTACAGCTACAGAGGTGACCGTCTGATAGCCCAGCTCGACTATCCATCTCTACTGAAGACCCTTTCAGCTTTTTGAGAGTTGGGTGGAGAACATCATCTCTGAAAATAGGGTCCCACAGCTGCACCCCATCAGTGTGAGCAGGACTCTTAGGACTCTTAGAAGAGTCAATGCTCTGAGACCATTGGGGGCACTTAGCCCCCTCTCTTCGTCACTGAGGATGATTTCACTTTTCAGGGAATAGAGAGGGTGGTCCTTGTGGTGGACTGCAGGTATGGAGAGCTGTTGTCATCGTATTAGATAGATAAGAATGATTATATGTATTGTAGAAATGTCTCCTATCATGTTCCCTATTTTTTTATTATGTCCACATCCTTGTCCCCATCTTGGAAATCATAACAAATGTGCACTTTTTTGTTTAATTTACACATTGGACCATAGGAAAAATGACACTACAGCTACAGAGGTGACCGTCTGATAGCCCAGCTCGACTATCCATCTCTACTGAAGACCCTTTCAGCTTTTTGAGAGTTGGGTGGAGGACATCATCTCTGAAAATAGGGTCCCACAGCTGCACCACATCAGTGTGAGCAGGAATCTTAGGACTCTTAGAAGAGTCAATGCTCTGAGACCATGGGGGGCGCTTAGCCCCCTCTCTTCGTCACTGAGGATGATTTCATTTTTCAGGGATTAGAGAGAGTGGTCCTTGTGGTGGACTGCAGGTATGGAGAGCTGTTGTGATCGTATTAGATAGATAAGAATGATTATATGTATTGTAGAAATGTCTCCTATCATGTTCCCTAATTTTTTATTATGTCCACATCCTGGTCCCCATCTTAAACATCATAACAAACGTGCACTTTTTTGTTTAATTTACACATTGGATTATAGGAAAAATGACACTACAGCTACAGAGGTGACCGTCTGATAGCCCAGCTCGACTATCCATCTCTACTGAAGACCCTTTCAGCTTTTTGAGAGTTGGGTGGAGGACATCATCTCTGAAAATAGGGTCCCACAGCTGCACCCCATCAGTGTAAGCAGGACTCTTAGGACTCTTAGAAGAGTCAATGCTCTAAAACCATGGGGGGCGCTTAGCCCCCTCTCTTCGTCCCTGAGGATGATTTCATTTTTCAGGGATTAGAGAGGGTGGTCCTTGTGGTGGACTGCAGGTATGGAGAGCTGTTGTCATCGTATTAGATAGATAAGAATGATTATATGTATTGTAGAAATGTCTCCTATCATGTTCCCTAATTTCTTATTATGTCCACATCCTGGTCCCCATCTTGGACATCATAACAAACGTGCACTTTTTTGTTTAATTTACACATTGGACCATAGGAAAAATGACACTACAGCTACAGAGGTGACCGTCTGATAGCCCAGCTCGACTATCCATCTCTACTGAAGACCCTTTCAGCTTTTTGAGAGTTGGGTGGAGGACATCATCTCTGAAAATAGGGTCCCACAGCTTCACCCCATCAGTGTGAGCAGGACTCTTAGGACTCTTAGAAGAGTCAATGCTCTGGTACCATGGGGGGCGCTTGGCCCCCTCTCTTCGTCACTGAGGATGATTTCATTTTTCAGGGATTAGAGAGGGTGGTCCTTGTGGTGGACTGCAGGTATGGAGAGCTGTTGTCATCGTATTAGATAGATAAGAATGATTATATGTATTGTAGAAATGTCTCCTATCATGTTCCCTAATTTTTTATTATGTCCACATCCTGGTCCCCATCTTGGACATCATAACAAACGTGCACTTTTTTGTTTAATTTACACATTGGGCCATAGGAAAAATGACACTACAGCTACAGAGGTGACCGTCTGATAGCCCAGCTCGACTATCCATCTCTACTGAAGACCCTTTCAGCTTTTTGAGAGTTGGGTGGAGGACATCATCTCTGAAAATAGGGTCCCACAGCTGCACCCATCAGTGTGAGCAGGACTCTTAGGACTCTTAGAAGAGTTAATGCTCTGAGACCATGGGGGCGCTTAGTCCCCTCTCTTCGTCACTGAGGATGATTTCATTTTTCAGGGATTAGAGAGGGTGGTCCTTGTTGTGGACTGCAGGTATGGAGAGCTGTTGTCATCGTATTAGATAGATAAGAATTATTATATGTATTGTAGAAATGTCTCCTATCATGTTCCCTAATTTTTTATTATGTCCACATCCTGGTCCCCATCTTGGACATCATAACAAACGTGCACTTTTTTGTTTAATTTACACATTGGACCATAGGAAAAATGACACTACAGCTACAGAGGTGACCGTCTGATAGCCCAGCTCGACTATCCATCTCTACTGAAGACCCTTTCAGCTATTTGAGAGTTGGGTGGAGAACATCATCTCTGAAAATAGGGTCCCACAGCTGCACCCCATCAGTGTGAGCAGGACTCTTAGGACTCTTAGAAGAGTCAATGCTCTGAGACCATGGGGGCGCTTAGCCCCCTCTCTTCGTCACTGAGGATGATTTCACTTTTCAGGGAATAGAGAGGGTGGTCCTTGTGGTGGACTGCAGGTATGGAGAGCTGTTGTCATCGTATTAGATAGATAAGAATGATTATATGTATTGTAGAAATGTCTCCTATCATGTTCCCTATTTTTTTATTATGTCCACATCCTGGTCCCCATCTTGGACATCATAACAAACGTTCACTTTTTTGTTTAATTTACACATTGGACCATAGGAAAAATGACACTACAGCTACAGAGGTGACCGTCTGATAGCCCAGCTCGACTATCCATCTCTACTGAAGACCCTTTCAGCTTTTTGAGAGTTGGGTGGAGGACATCATCTCTGAAAATAGGGTCCCACAGCTGCACCCCATCAGTGTGAGCAGGAATCTTAGGACTCTTAGAAGAGTCAATGCTCTGAGACCATGGGGGGCGCTTAGCCCCCTCTCTTCGTCACTGAGGATAATTTCATTTTTCAGGGATTAGAGAGAGTGGTCCTTGTGGTGGACTGCAGGTATGGAGAGCTGTTGTGATCGTATTAGATAGATAAGAATGATTATATGTATTGTAGAAATGTCTCCTATCATGTTCCCTAATTTTTTATTATGTCCACATCCTGGTCCCCATCTTGGACATCATAACAAACGTGCACTTTTTTGTTTAATTTACACATTGGACCATAGGAAAAATGACACTATAGCTACAGAGGTGACCGTCTGATAGCCCAGCTCGACTATCCATCTCTACTGAAGACCCTTTCAGCTTTTTGAGAGTTGGGTGGAGGACATCATCTCTGAAAATAGGGTCCCACAGCTGCACCCCATCAGTGTAAGCAGGACTCTTAGGACTCTTAGAAGAGTCAATGCTCTAAAACCATGGGGGGCGCTTAGCCCCCTCTCTTCGTCCCTGAGGATGATTTAATTTTTCAGGGATTAGAGAGGGTGGTCCTTGTGGTGGACTGCAGGTATGGAGAGCTGTTGTCATCGTATTAGATAGATAAGAATGATTATATGTATTGTAGAAATGTCTCCTATCATGTTCCCTAATTTCTTATTATGTCCACATCCTGGTCCCCATCCTGGACATCATAACAAACGTGCACTTTTTTGTTTAATTTACACATTGGACCATAGGAAAAATGACACTACAGCTACAGAGGTGACCGTCTGATAGCCCAGCTCGACTATCCATCTCTACTGAAGACCCTTTCAGCTTTTTGAGAGTTGGGTGGAGGACATCATCTCTGAAAATAGGGTCCCACAGCTTCACCCCATCAGTGTGAGCAGGACTCTTAGGACTCTTAGAAGAGTCAATGCTCTGGTACCATGGGGGGCGCTTGGCCCCCTCTCTTCGTCACTGAGGATGATTTCATTTTTCAGGGATTAGAGAGGCTGGTCCTTGTGGTGGACTGCAGGTATGGAGAGCTGTTGTCATCGTATTAGATAGATAAGAATGATTATATGTATTGTAGAAATGTCTCCTATCATGTTCCCTAATTTTTTATTATGTCCACATCCTGGTCCCCATCTTGGACATCATAACAAACGTGCACTTTTTTGTTTAATTTACACATTGGACAATAGGAAAAATGAAACTACAGCTACAGAGGTGACCGTCTGATAGCCCAGCTCGACTATCCATCTCTACTGAAGACCCTTTCAGCTTTTTGAGAGTTGGGTGGAGGACATCATCTCTGAAAATAGGGTCCCACAGCTGCACCCCATCAGTGTGAGCAGGACTCTTAGGACTCTTAGAAGAGTCAATGCTCTGAGACCATTGGGGGCACTTAGCCCCCTCTCTTCATCACTGAGGATGACTTCATTTTTCAGGGATTAGAGAGGGTGGTCCTTGTGGTGGACTGCAGATATGGAGAGCTGTTATCATCGTATTAGATAGATAAGAATGATTATATGTATTGTAGAAATGTCTCCTATCATGTTCCCTAATTTTTTATTATGTCCACATCCTGGTCCCCATCTTGGACATCATAACAAACGTGCACTTTTTTGTTTAATTTACACATTGGACCATAGGAAAAATGACACTACAGCTACAGAGGTGACCGTCTGATAGCCCAGCTCGACTATCCATCTCTACTGAAGACCCTTTCAGCTTTTTGAGAGTTGGGTGGAGGACATCATCACTGAAAATAGGGTCCCACAGCTGCACCCCATCAGTGTGAGCAGGACTCTTAGGACTCTTAGAAGAGTCAATGCTCTGAGACCATGGGGGGCGCTTAGCCCCCTCTCTTCGTCACTGAGGATGATTTCATTTTTCAGGGATTAGAGAGGGTGGTCCTTGTGGTGGACTGCAGGTATGGAGAGCTGTTGTCATCGTATTAAATAGATAAGAATGATTATATGTATTGTAGAAATGTCTCCTATCATGTTCCCTAATTTTTTATTATGTCCACATCCTGGTCCCCATCTTGGACATCATAACAAATGTGCACTTTTTTGTTTAATTTACACATTGGACCATAGGAAAAATGACACTACAGCTACAGAGGTGACCGTCTGATAGCCCAGCTCGACTATCCATCTCTACTGAAGACCCTTTCAGCTTTTTGAGAGTTGGGTGGAGGACATCATCACTGAAAATAGGGTCCCACAGCTGCACCCCATCAGTGTGAGCAGGACTCTTAGGACTCTTAGAAGAGTCAATGCTCTGAGACCATGGGGGGCGCTTAGCCCCCTCTCTTCATCACTGAGGATGATTTCATTTTTCAGGGATTAGAGAGGGTGGTCCTTGTGGTGGACTGCAGGTATGGAGAGCTGTTGTCATCGTATTAAATAGATAAGAATGATTATATGTATTGTAGAAATGTCTCCTATCATGTTCCCTAATTTTTTATTATGTCCACATCCTGGTCCCCATCTTGGACATCATAACAAATGTGCACTTTTTTGTTTAATTTACACATTGGACCATAGGAAAAATGACACTACAGCTACAGAGGTGACCGTCTGATAGCCCAGCTCGACTATCCATCTCTACTGAAGACCCTTTCAGCTTTTTGAGAGTTGGGTGGAGAACATCATCTCTGAAAATAGGGTCCCACAGCTGCACCCCATCAGTGTGAGCAGGACTCTTAGGACTCTTAGAAGAGTCAATGCTCTGAGACCATTGGGGGCACTTAGCCCCCTCTCTTCGTCACTGAGGATGATTTCACTTTTCAGGGAATAGAGAGGGTGGTCCTTGTGGTGGACTGCAGGTATGGAGAGCTGTTGTCATCGTATTAGATAGATAAGAATGATTATATGTATTGTAGAAATGTCTCCTATCATGTTCCCTATTTTTTTATTATGTCCACATCCTGGTCCCCATCTTGGAAATCATAACAAATGTGCACTTTTTTGTTTAATTTACACATTGGACCATAGGAAAAATGACACTACAGCTACAGAGGTGACCGTCTGATAGCCCAGCTCGACTATCCATCTCTACTGAAGACCCTTTCAGCTTTTTGAGAGTTGGGTGGAGGACATCATCTCTGAAAATAGGGTCCCACAGCTGCACCACATCAGTGTGAGCAGGAATCTTAGGACTCTTAGAAGAGTCAATGCTCTGAGACCATGGTGGGCGCTTAGCCCCCTCTCTTCGTCACTGAGGATGATTTCATTTTTCAGGGATTAGAGAGAGTGGTCCTTGTGGTGGACTGCAGGTATGGAGAGCTGTTGTGATCGTATTAGATAGATAAGAATGATTATATGTATTGTAGAAATGTCTCCTATCATGTTCCCTAATTTTTTATTATGTCCACATCCTGGTCCCCATCTTGAACATCATAACAAACGTGCACTTTTTTGTTTAATTTACACATTGGATTATAGGAAAAATGACACTACAGCTACAGAGGTGACCGTCTGATAGCCCAGCTTGACTATCCATCTCTACTGAAGACCCTTTCAGCTTTTTGAGAGTTGGGTGGAGGACATCATCTCTGAAAATAGGGTCCCACAGCTGCACCCCATCAGTGTAAGCAGGACTCTTAGGACTCTTAGAAGAGTCAATGCTCTAAAACCATGGGGGGCGCTTAGCCCCCTCTCTTCGTCCCTGAGGATGATTTCATTTTTCAGGGATTAGAGAGGGTGGTCCTTGTGGTGGACTGCAAGTATGGAGAGCTGTTGTCATCGTATTAGATAGATAAGAATGATTATATGTATTGTAGAAATGTCTCCTATCATGTTCCCTAATTTTTTATTATGTCCACATCCTGGTCCCCATCTTGGACATCATAACAAACGTGCACTTTTTTGTTTAATTTACACATTGGACCATAGGAAAAATGACACTACAGCTACAGAGGTGACCGTCTGATAGCCCAGCTCGACTATCCATCTCTACTGAAGACCCTTTCAGCTTTTTGAGAGTTGGGTGGAGGACATCATCTCTGAAAATAGGGTCCCACAGCTTCACCCCATCAGTGTGAGCAGGACTCTTAGGACTCTTAGAAGAGTCAATGCTCTGGTACCATGGGGGGCGCTTGGCCCCCTCTCTTCGTCACTGAGGATGATTTCATTTTTCAGGGATTAGAGAGGGTGGTCCTTGTGGTGGACTGCAGGTATGGAGAGCTGTTGTCATCGTATTAGATAGATAAGAATGATTATATGTATTGTAGAAATGTCTCCTATCATGTTCCCTAATTTTTTATTATGTCCACATCCTGGTCCCCATCTTGGACATCATAACAAACGTGCACTTTTTTGTTTAATTTACACATTGGGCCATAGGAAAAATGACACTACAGCTACAGAGGTGACCGTCTGATAGCCCAGCTCGACTATCCATCTCTACTGAAGACCCTTTCAGCTTTTTGAGAGTTGGGTGGAGGACATTATCTCTGAAAATAGGGTCCCACAGCTGCACCCATCAGTGTGAGCAGGACTCTTAGGACTCTTAGAAGAGTTAATGCTCTGAGACCATGGGGGCGCTTAGCCCCCTCTCTTCGTCACTGAGGATGATTTCATTTTTCAGGGATTAGAGAGGGTGGTCCTTGTTGTGGACTGCAGGTATGGAGAGCTGTTGTCATCGTATTAGATAGATAAGAATGATTATATGTATTGTAGAAATGTCTCCTATCATGTTCCCTAATTTTTTATTATGTCCACATCCTGGTCCCCATCTTGGACATCATAACAAACGTGCACTTTTTTGTTTAATTTACACATTGGACCATAGGAAAAATGACACTACAGCTACAGAGGTGACCGTCTGATAGCCCAGCTCGACTATCCATCTCTACTGAAGACCCTTTCAGCTTTTTGAGAGTTGGGTGGAGGACATCATCTCTGAAATTAGGGTCCCACAGCTGCCCCCCATCAGTGTAAACAGGACTCTTAGGACTCTTAGAAGAGTCAATGCTCTGAGACCATTGGGGGCACTTAGCCCCCTCTCTTCGTCACTGAGGATGATTTCATTTTTCAGGGAATAGAGAGGGTGGTCCTTGTGGTGGACTGCAGGTATGGAGAGCTGTTATCATCGTATTAGGTAGATAAGAATGATTATATGTATTGTAGAAATGTCTCCTATCATGTTCCCTAATTTTTTATTATGTCCACATCCTGGTCCCCATCTTGGACATCATAACAAACGTGCACTTTTTTGTTTAATTTACACATTGGACCATAGGAAAAATGACACTACAGCTACAGAGGTGACCGTCTGATAGCCCAGCTCGACAATCCATCTCTACTGAAGACCCTTTCAGCTTTTTGAGAGTTGGGTGGAGGACATCATCTCTGAAAATAGGGTCCCACAGCTGCACCCCATCAGTGTGAGCAGGACTCTTAGGACTCTTAGAAGAGTCAATGCTCTGAGACCATGGGGGGCGCTTAGCCCCCTCTCTTCGTCACTGAGGATGATTTCATTTTTCAGGGATTAGAGAGGGTGGTCCTTGTGGTGGACTGCAGGTATGGAGAGCTGTTGTCATCGTATTAAATAGATAAGAATGATTATATGTATTGTAGAAATGTCTCCTATCATGTTCCCTAATTTTTTATTATGTCCACATCCTGGTCCCCATCTTGGACATCATAACAAACGTGCACTTTTTTGTTTAATTTACACATTGGACCATAGGAAAAATGACACTACAGCTACAGAGGTGACCGTCTGATAGCCCAGCTCGACTATCCATCTCTACTGAAGACCCTTTCAGCTTTTTGAGAGTTGGGTGGAGGACATCATCTCTTAAAATAGGGTCCCACAGCTGCACCCCATCAGTGTAAGCAGGACTCTTAGGACTCTTAGAAGAGTCAATGCTCTAAAACCATGGGGGGCGCTTAGCCCCCTCTCTTCGTCACTGAGGATGATTTCATTTTTCAGGGATTAGAGAGGGTGGTCCTTGTTGTGGACTGCAGGTATGGAGAGCTGTTGTCATCGTATTAGATAGATAAGAATGATTATATGTATTGTAGAAATGTCTCCTATCATGTTCCCTAATTTTTTATTATGTCCACATCCTGGTCCCCATCTTGGACATCATAACAAACGTGCACTTTTTTGTTTAATTTACACATTGGACCATAGGAAAAATGACACTACAGCTACAGAGGTGACCGTCTGATAGCCCAGCTCGACTATCCATCTCTACTGAAGACCCTTTCAGCTTTTTGAGAGTTGGGTGGAGGACATCATCTCTGAAATTAGGGTCCCACAGCTGCACCCCATCAGTGTGAGCAGGACTCTTAGGACTCTTAGAAGAGTCAATGCTCTGAGACCATTGGGGGCACTTAGCCCCCTCTCTTCGTCACTGAGGATGATTTCATTTTTCAGGGATTAGAGAGGGTGGTCCTTGTGGTGGACTGCAGGTATGGAGAGCTGTTATCATCGTATTAGGTAGATAAGAATGATTATATGTATTGTAGAAATGTCTCCTATCATGTTCCCTAATTTTTTATTATGTCCACATCCTGGTCCCCATCTTGGACATCATAACAAACGTGCACTTTTTTGTTTAATTTACACATTGGACCATAGGAAAAATGACACTACAGCTACAGAGGTGACCGTCTGATAGCCCAGCTCGACAATCCATCTCTACTGAAGACCCTTTCAGCTTTTTGAGAGTTGGGTGGAGGACATCATCTCTGAAAATAGGGTCCCACAGCTGCACCCCATCAGTGTGAGCAGGACTCTTAGGACTCTTAGAAGAGTCAATGCTCTGAGACCATGGGGGGCGCTTAGCCCCCTCTCTTCGTCACTGAGGATGATTTCATTTTTCAGGGATTAGAGAGGGTGGTCCTTGTGGTGGACTGCAGGTATGGAGAGCTGTTGTCATCGTATTAAATAGATAAGAATGATTATATGTATTGTAGAAATGTCTCCTATCATGTTCCCTAATTTTTTATTATGTCCACATCCTGGTCCCCATCTTGGACATCATAACAAACGTGCACTTTTTTGTTTAATTTCCACATTGGACCATAGGAAAAATGACACTACAGCTACAGAGGTGACCGTCTGATAGCCCAGCTCGACTATCCATCTCTACTGAAGACCCTTTCAGCTTTTTGAGAGTTGGGTGGAGGACATCATCTCTTAAAATAGGGTCCCACAGCTGCACCCCATCAGTGTAAGCAGGACTCTTAGGACTCTTAGAAGAGTCAATGCTCTAAAACCATGGGGGGCGCTTAGCCCCCTCTCTTCGTCACTGAGGATGATTTCATTTTTCAGGGATTAGAGAGGGTGGTCCTTGTGGTGGACTGCAGGTATGGAGAGCTGTTGTCATCGTATTAGATAGATAAGAATGATTATATGTATTGTAGAAATGTCTCCTATCATGTTCCCTAATTTTTTATTATGTCCACATCCTGGTCCCCATCTTGGACATCATAACAAACGTGCACTTTTTTGTTTAATTTACACATTGGACCATAGGAAAAATGACACTACAGCTACAGAGGTGACCGTCTGATAGCCCAGCTCGACTATCCATCTCTACTGAAGACCCTTTCAGCTTTTTGAGAGTTGGGTGGAGGACATCATCTCTGAAAATAGGGTCCCACAGCTGCACCCCATCAGTGTGAGCAGGACTCTTAGGACTCTTAGAAGAGTCAATGCTCTGAGACCATTGGGGGCACTTAGCCCCCTCTCTTCATCACTGAGGATGATTTCATTTTTCAGGGATTAGAGAGGGTGGTCCTTGTGGTGGACTGCAGATATGGAGAGCTGTTATCATCGTATTAGATAGATAAGAATGTATGTCCACATCCTGGTCCCCATCTTGGACATCATAACAAACGTGCACTTTTTTGTTTAATTTACACATTGGACCATAGGAAAAATGACACTACAGCTACAGAGGTGACCGTCTGATAGCCCAGCTCGACTATCCATCTCTACTGAAGACCCTTTCAGCTTTTTGAGAGTTGGGTGGAGGACATCATCTCTGAAAATAGGGTCCCACAGCTGCACCCCATCAGTGTGAGCAGGACTCTTAGGACTCTTAGAAGAGTCAATGCTCTGAGACCATGGGGGGCGCTTAGCCCCCTCTCTTCGTCACTGAGGATGATTTCATTTTTCAGGGATTAGAGAGGGTGGTCCTTGTGGTGGACTGCAGGTATGGAGAGCTGTTGTCATCGTATTAAATAGATAAGAATGATTATATGTATTGTAGAAATGTCTCCTATCATGTTCCCTAATTTTTTATTATGTCCACATCCTGGTCCCCATCTTGGACATCATAACAAACGTGCACTTTTTTGTTTAATTTACACATTGGACCATAGGAAAAATGACAGTACAGCTACAGAGGTGACCGTCTGATAGCCCAGCTCGACTATCCATCTCTACTGAAGACCCTTTCAGCTTTTTGAGAGTTGGGTGGAGAACATCATCTCTGAAAATAGGGTCCCACAGCTGCACCCCATCAGTGTGAGCAGGACTCTTAGGACTCTTAGAAGAGTCAATGCTCTGAGACCATGGGGGGCGCTTAGCCCCCTCTCTTCGTCACTGAGGATGATTTCATTTTTCAGGGATTAGAGAGGGTGGTCCTTGTGGTGGACTGCAGGTATGGAGAGCTGTTGTCATCGTATTAAATAGATAAGAATGATTATATGTATTGTAGAAATGTCTCCTATCATGTTCCCTATTTTTTTATTATGTCCACATCATGGTCCCCATCTTGGAAATCATAACAAACGTGCACTTTTTTGTTTAATTTACACATTGGACCATAGGAAAAATGACACTACAGCTACAGAGGTGACCGTCTGATAGCCCAGCTCGACTATCCATCTCTACTGAAGACCCTTTCAGCTTTTTGAGAGTTGGGTGGAGGACATCATCTCTGAAAATAGGGTCCCACAGCTGCACCCCATCAGTGTGAGCAGGACTCTTAGGACTCTCAGAAGAGTTAATGCTCTGAGACCATGGGGGCGCTTAGCCCCCTCTCTTCGTCACTGAGGATGATTTCATTTTTCAGGGATTAGAGAGGGTGGTCCTTGTGGTGGACTGCAGGTATGGAGAGCTGTTGTCATCGTATTAGATAGATAAAAATGATTATATGTATTGTAGAAATGTCTCCTATCATGTTCCCTAATTTTTTATTATGTCCACATCCTGGTCCCCATCTTGGACATCATAACAAACGTGATCATAACAAACGTGCACTTTTTTGTTTAATTTACACATTGGACCATAGGAAAAATGACACTACAGCTACAGAGGTGACCGTCTGATAGCCCAGCTCGACTATCCATCTCTACTGAAGACCCTTTCAGCATTTTGAGAGTTGGGTGGAGGACATCATCTCTGAAAATAGGGTCCCACAGCTGCACCCCATCAGTGTGAGCAGGACTCTTAGGACTCTTAGAAGAGTCAATGCTCTTAGACCATTGGGGGCACTGAGCCCCCTCTCTTCGTCACTGAGGATGATTTCATTTTTCAGGGATTAGAGAGGGTGGTCCTTGTGGTGGACTGCAGGTATGGAGAGCTGTTATCATCGTATTAGATAGATAAGAATGATTATATGTATTGTAGAAATGTCTCCTATCATGTTCCCTAATTTTTTATTATGTCCACATCCCGGTCCCCATCTTGGACATCATAACAAACATGCACTTTTTTGTTTAATTTACACATTGGACCATAGGAAAAATGACACTACAGCTACAGAGGTGACCGTCTGATAGCCCAGCTCGACTATCCATCTCTACTGAAGACCCTTTCAGCTTTTTGAGAGTTGGGTGGAGGACATCATCTCTGAAATTAGGCTCCCACAGCTGCACCCCATCAGTGTGAGCAGGACTCTTAGGACTCTTAGAAGAGTCAATGCTCTGAGACCATTGGGGGCACTTAGCCCCCTCTCTTCGTCACTGAGGATGATTTCATTTTTCAGGGATTAGAGAGGGTGGTCCTTGTGGTGGACTGCAGGTATGGAGAGCTGTTATCATCGTATTAGGTAGATAAGAATGATTATATGTATTGTAGAAATGTCTCCTATCATGTTCCCTAATTTTTTATTATGTCCACATCCTGGTCCCCATCTTGGACATCATAACAAACGTGCACTTTTTTGTTTAATTTACACATTGGACCATAGGAAAAATGACACTACAGCTACAGAGGTGACCGTCTGATAGCCCAGCTCGACAATCCATCTCTACTGAAGACCCTTTCAGCTTTTTGAGAGTTGGGTGGAGGACATCATCTCTGAAAATAGGGTCCCACAGCTGCACCCCATCAGTGTGAGCAGGACTCTTAGGACTCTTAGAAGAGTCAATGCTCTGAGACCATGGGGGGCGCTTAGCCCCCTCTCTTCGTCACTGAGGATGATTTCATTTTTCAGGGATTAGAGAGGGTGGTCCTTGTGGTGGACTGCAGGTATGGAGAGCTGTTGTCATCGTATTAAATAGATAAGAATGATTATATGTATTGTAGAAATGTCTCCTATCATGTTCCCTAATTTTTTATTATGTCCACATCCTGGTCCCCATCTTGGACATCATAACAAACGTGCACTTTTTTGTTTAATTTCCACATTGGACCATAGGAAAAATGACACTACAGCTACAGAGGTGACCGTCTGATAGCCCAGCTCGACTATCCATCTCTACTGAAGACCCTTTCAGCTTTTTGAGAGTTGGGTGGAGGACATCATCTCTTAAAATAGGGTCCCACAGCTGCACCCCATCAGTGTAAGCAGGACTCTTAGGACTCTTAGAAGAGTCAATGCTCTAAAACCATGGGGGGCGCTTAGCCCCCTCTCTTCGTCACTGAGGATGATTTCATTTTTCAGGGATTAGAGAGGGTGGTCCTTGTGGTGGACTGCAGGTATGGAGAGCTGTTGTCATCGTATTAGATAGATAAGAATGATTATATGTATTGTAGAAATGTCTCCTATCATGTTCCCTAATTTTTTATTATGTCCACATCCTGGTCCCCATCTTGGACATCATAACAAACGTGCACTTTTTTGTTTAATTTACACATTGGACCATAGGAAAAATGACACTACAGCTACAGAGGTGACCGTCTGATAGCCCAGCTCGACTATCCATCTCTACTGAAGACCCTTTCAGCTTTTTGAGAGTTGGGTGGAGGACATCATCTCTGAAAATAGGGTCCCACAGCTGCACCCCATCAGTGTGAGCAGGACTCTTAGGACTCTTAGAAGAGTCAATGCTCTGAGACCATTGGGGGCACTTAGCCCCCTCTCTTCATCACTGAGGATGATTTCATTTTTCAGGGATTAGAGAGGGTGGTCCTTGTGGTGGACTGCAGATATGGAGAGCTGTTATCATCGTATTAGATAGATAAGAATGTATGTCCACATCCTGGTCCCCATCTTGGACATCATAACAAACGTGCACTTTTTTGTTTAATTTACACATTGGACCATAGGAAAAATGACACTACAGCTACAGAGGTGACCGTCTGATAGCCCAGCTCGACTATCCATCTCTACTGAAGACCCTTTCAGCTTTTTGAGAGTTGGGTGGAGGACATCATCTCTGAAAATAGGGTCCCACAGCTGCACCCCATCAGTGTGAGCAGGACTCTTAGGACTCTTAGAAGAGTCAATGCTCTGAGACCATGGGGGGCGCTTAGCCCCCTCTCTTCGTCACTGAGGATGATTTCATTTTTCAGGGATTAGAGAGGGTAGTCCTTGTGGTGGACTGCAGGTATGGAGAGCTGTTGTCATCGTATTAAATAGATAAGAATGATTATATGTATTGTAGAAATGTCTCCCATCATGTTCCCTAATTTTTTATTATGTCCACATCCTGGTCCCCATCTTGGACATCATAACAAACGTGCACTTTTTTGTTTAATTTACACATTGGACCATAGGAAAAATGACACTACAGCTACAGAGGTGACCGTCTGATAGCCCAGCTCGACTATCCATCTCTACTGAAGACCCTTTCAGCTTTTTGAGAGTTGGGTGGAGAACATCATCTCTGAAAATAGGGTCCCACAGCTGCACCCCATCAGTGTGAGCAGGACTCTTAGGACTCTTAGAAGAGTCAATGCTCTGAGACCATGGGGGGCGCTTAGCCCCCTCTCCTCGTCACTGAGGATGATTTCACTTTTCAGGGAATAGAGAGGGTGGTCCTTGTGGTGGACTGCAGGTATGGAGAGCTGTTGTCATCGTATTAGATAGATAAGAATGATTATATGTATTGTAGAAATGTCTCCTATCATGTTCCCTATTTTTTTATTATGTCCACATCATGGTCCCCATCTTGGAAATCATAACAAACGTGCACGTTTTTGTTTAATTTACACATTGGACCATAGGAAAAATGACACTACAGCTACAGAGGTGACCGTCTGATAGCCCAGCTCGACTATACATCTCTACTGAAGACCCTTTCAGCTTTTTGAGAGTTGGGTGGAGGACATCATCTCTGAAAATAGGGTCCCACAGCTTCACCCCATCAGTGTGAGCAGGACTCTTAGGACTCTTAGAAGAGTCAATGCTCTGGTACCATGGGGGGCGCTTGGCCCCCTCTCTTCGTCACTGAGGATGATTTCATTTTTCAGGGATTAGAGAGGGTGGTCCTTGTGGTGGACTGCAGGTATGGAGAGCTGTTGTCATCGTATTAGATAGATAAGAATGATTATATGTATTGTAGAAATGTCTCCTATCATGTTCCCTAATTTTTTATTATGTCCACATCCTGGTCCCCATCTTGGACATCATAACAAACGTGCACTTTTTTGTTTAATTTACACATTGGACCATAGGAAAAATGACACTACAGCTACAGAGATGACCGTCTGATAGCCCAGCTCGACTATCCATCTCTACTGAAGACCCTTTCAGCTTTTTGAGAGTTGGGTGGAGGACATCATCTCTGAAAATAGGGTCCCACAGCTGCACCCCATCAGTGTGAGCAGGACTCTTAGGACTCTTAGAAGAGTTAATGCTCTGAGACCATGGGGGCGCTTAGCCCCCTCTCTTCGTCACTGAGGATGATTTCATTTTTCAGGGATTAGAGAGGGTGGTCCTTGTGGTGGACTGCAGGTATGGAGAGCTGTTGTCATCGTATTAGATAGATAAGAATGATTATATGTATTGTAGAAATGTCTCCTATCATGTTCCCTAATTTTTTATTATGTCCACATCCTGGTCCCCATCTTGGACATCATAACAAACGTGCACTTTTTTGTTTAATTTACACATTGGACCATAGGAAAAATGACACTACAGCTACAGAGGTGACCGTCTGATAGCCCAGCTCGACTATCCATCTCTACTGAAGACCCTTTCAGCATTTTGAGAGTTGGGTGGAGGACATCATCTCTGAAAATAGGGTCCCACAGCTGCACCCCATCAGTGTGAGCAGGACTCTTAGGACTCTTAGAAGAGTCAATGCTCTGAGACCATTGGGGGCACTGAGCCCCCTCTCTTCGTCACTGAGGATGATTTCATTTTTCAGGGATTAGAGAGGGTGGTCCTTGTGGTGGACTGCAGGTATGGAGAGCTGTTATCATCGTATTAGATAGATAAGAATGATTATATGTATTGTAGAAATGTCTCCTATCATGTTCCCTAATTTTTTATTATGTCCACATCCTGGTCCCCATCTTGGACATCATAACAAACATGCACTTTTTTGTTTAATTTACACATTGGACCATAGGAAAAATGACACTACAGCTACAGAGGTGACCGTCTGATAGCCCAGCTCGACAATCCATCTCTACTGAAGACCCTTTCAGCTTTTTGAGAGTTGGGTGGAGGACATCATCTCTGAAAATAGGGTCCCACAGCTGCACCCCATCAGTGTGAGCAGGACTCTTAGGACTCTTAGAAGAGTCAATGCTCTGAGACCATGGGGGGCGCTTAGCCCCCTCTCTTCGTCACTGAGGATGATTTCATTTTTCAGGGATTAGAGAGGGTGGTCCTTGTGGTGGACTGCAGGTATGGAGAGCTGTTGTCATCGTATTAAATAGATAAGAATGATTATATGTATTGTAGAAATGTCTCCTATCATGTTCCCTAATTTTTTATTATGTCCACATCCTGGTCCCCATCTTGGACATCATAGCAAACGTGCACTTTTTTGTTTAATTTACACATTGGACCATAGGAAAAATGACACTACAGCTACAGAGGTGACCGTCTGATAGCCCAGCTCGACTATCCATCTCTACTGAAGACCCTTTCAGCTTTTTGAGAGTTGGGTGGAGAACATCATCTCTGAAAATAGGGTCCCACAGCTGCACCCCATCAGTGTGAGCAGGACTCTTAGGACTCTTAGAAGAGTCAATGTTTTGAGACCATGGGGGGCGCTTAGCCCCCTCTCTTCGTCACTGAGGATGATTTCACTTTTCAGGGAATAGAGAGGGTGGTCCTTGTGGTGGACTGCAGGTATGGAGAGCTGTTGTCATCGTATTAAATAGATAAGAATGATTATATGTATTGTAGAAATGTCTCCTATCATGTTCCCTAATTTTTTATTATGTCCACATCCTGGTCCCCATCTTGGACATCATAACAAACGTGCACTTTTTTGTTTAATTTACACATTGGACCATAGGAAAAATGACACTACAGCTACAGAGGTGACCGTCTGATAGCCCAGCTCGACTATCCATCTCTACTGAAGACCCTTTCAGCTTTTTGAGAGTTGGGTGGAGAACATCATCTCTGAAAATAGGGTCCCACAGCTGCACCCCATCAGTGTGAGCAGGACTCTTAGGACTCTTAGAAGAGTCAATGTTTTGAGACCATGGGGGGCGCTTAGCCCCCTCTCTTCGTCACTGAGGATGATTTCACTTTTCAGGGAATAGAGAGGGTGGTCCTTGTGGTGGACTGCAGGTATAGAGAGCTGTTGTCATCGTATTAGATAGATAAGAATGATTATATGTATTGTAGAAATGTCTCCTATCATGTTCCCTATTTTTTTATTATGTCCACATCCTGGTCCCCATCTTGGAAATCATAACAAACGTGCACTTTTTTGTTTAATTTACACATTGGACCATAGGAAAAATGACACTACAGCTACAGAGGTGACCGTCTGGTAGCCCAGCTCGACTATCCATCTCTACTGAAGACCCTTTCAGCTTTTTGAGAGTTGGGTGGAGGACATCATCTCTGAAAATAGGGTCCCACAGCTGCACCCCATCAGTGTGAGCAGGACTCTTAGGACTCTTAGAAGAGTCAATGTTTTGAGACCATGGGGGGCGCTTAGCCCCCTCTCTTCGTCACTGAGGATGATTTCATTTTTCAGGGATTAGAGAGAGTGGTCCTTGTGGTGGACTGCAGGTATGGAGAGCTGTTGTCATCGTATTAGATAGATAAGAATGATTATATGTATTGTAGAAATGTCTCCTATCATGTTCCCTAATTTTTTATTATGTCCACATCCTGGTCCCCATCTTGGACATCATAACAAACGTGCACTTTTTTGTTTAATTTACACATTGGACCATAGGAAAAATGACACTACAGCTACAGAGGTGACCGTCTGATAGCCCAGCTCGACTATCCATCTCTACTGAAGACCCTTTCAGCTTTTTGAGAGTTGGGTGGAGGACATCATCTCTTAAAATAGGGTCCCACAGCTGCACCCCATCAGTGTAAGCAGGACTCTTAGGACTCTTAGAAGAGTCAATGCTCTAAAACCATGGGGGGCGCTTAGCCCCCTCTCTTCGTCCCTGAGGATGATTTCATTTTTCAGGGATTAGAGAGGGTGGTCCTTGTGGTGGACTGCAGGTATGGAGAGCTGTTGTCATCGTATTAGATAGATAAGAATGATTATATGTATTGTAGAAATGTCTCCTATCATGTTCCCTAATTTTTTATTATGTCCACATCCTGGTCCCCATCTTGGACATCATAACAAACGTGCACTTTTTTGTTTAATTTACACATTGGACCATAGGAAAAATGACACTACAGCTACAGAGGTGACCGTCTGATAGCCCAGCTCGACTATCCATCTCTACTGAAGACCCTTTCAGCTTTTTGAGAGTTGGGTGGAGGACATCATCTCTGAAAATAGGGTCCCACAGCTGCACCCCATCAGTGTGAGCAGGACTCTTAGGACTCTTAGAAGAGTTAATGCTCTGAGACCATGGGGGCGCTTAGCCCCCTCTCTTCGTCACTGAGGATGATTTCATTTTTCAGGGATTAGAGAGGGTGGTCCTTGTGGTGGACTGCAGGTATGGAGAGCTGTTGTCATCGTATTAGATAGATAAGAATGATTATATGTATTGTAGAAATGTCTCCTATCATGTTCCCTAATTTTTTATTATGTCCACATCCTGGTCCCCATCTTGGACATCATAACAAACGTGCACTTTTTTGTTTAATTTACACATTGGACCATAGGAAAAATGACACTACAGCTACAGAGGTGACCGTCTGATAGCCCAGCTCGACTATCCATCTCTACTGAAGACCCTTTCAGCTTTTTGAGAGTTGGGTGGAGGACATCATCTCTGAAAATAGGGTCCCACAGCTGCACCCCATCAGTGTGAGCAGGACTCTTAGGACTCTTAGAAGAGTCAATGCTCTGAGACCATTGGGGGCACTTAGCCCCCTCTCTTCATCACTGAGGATGATTTCATTTTTCAGGGATTAGAGAGGGTGGTCCTTGTGGTGGACTGCAGGTATGGAGAGCTGTTGTCATCGTATTAGATAGATAAGAATGATTATATGTATTGTAGAAATGTCTCCTATCATGTTCCCTAATTTTTTATTATGTCCACATCCTGGTCCCCATCTTGGACATCATAACAAACGTGCACTTTTTTGTTTAATTTACACATTGGACCATAGGGAAAATGAAACTACAGCTACAGAGGTGACCGTCTGATAGCCCAGCTCGACTATCCATCTCTACTGAAGACCCTTTCAGCTTTTTGAGAGTTGGGTGGAGGACATCATCTCTGAAAATAGGGTCCCACAGCTGCACCCCATCAGTGTGAGCAGGACTCTTAGGACTCTTAGAAGAGTCAATGCTCTGAGACCATTGGGGGCACTTAGCCCCCTCTCTTCATCACTGAGGATGATTTCATTTTTCAGGGATTAGAGAGGGTGGTCCTTGTGGTGGACTGCAGATATGGAGAGCTGTTATCATCGTATTAGATAGATAAGAATGATTATATGTATTGTAGAAATGTCTCCTATCATGTTCCCTAATTTTTTATTATGTCCACATCCTGGTCCCCATCTTGGACATCATAACAAACGTGCACTTTTTTGTTTAATTTACACATTGGACCATAGGAAAAATGACACTACAGCTACAGAGGTGACCGTCTGATAGCCCAGCTCGACTATCCATCTCTACTGAAGACTAGAGTTGAGCGCGGTTCGTGGTTCGTGGTTCTCCAGTTCTAGGCTCGAGTGATTTTGGGGCATGTTCTAGATCGAACTAGAACTCGAGCTTTTTGCAAAAGCTCGATAGTTCTAGAAACGTTCGAGAACGGTTCTAGCAGCCAAAAAACAGCTAAATCATAGCTTGGTTTCTGCTGTAATAGTGTAAGTCACTCTGTGAATCAAACTATTATCACATTTCAGTGTATAGTGTGCGTGAACAGCGCCTTCAGATCACTGCTGTTTCTATAATTTTTTTTTTTTTTCTTGTCTTCCTTCCCTAAGCGCGCGCGTCTTGTGGGGCGGGCCAGCATGTCAGCCAATCACAGACACACACACAGCTAAGTGGACTTTGAGCCAGAGAAGCAACGGCATGTGTGATAGGATCTGCATGTCACATGTCCCTGCATTATAAAACCGGACATTTTCTTCACGAACGCCATTATCTGCCTTCTGCGTCTTTGGTGTCAGACATCAGTGTCGAAGCTCCGTCCTCCTGAGTCCTATAGCCGATACAGCTGTATGCGCTGCATACACAACGTTAGACAGCTTAGGGAGAGCACATTCTAGCAGTCCTTTTAAGGGCTCAAAGTGGCAGGGTCAGAGAGCCATAGGTGACAGGTCCTGCAAACAGCAACAGCGTCTGTGTAGCCCAGGTCAGGGATTTCCTCCCTGCATTTCACCATTAGGAGGAAATAGAAAGGCAGGCTTCCATTCCTCTACCCAGAGCACCACAATCCTGCCACTGTACCCTCTTGTCCTCTGCACACTCCAACTCATTCTAACTAAGCCATTATACTAGCAAACACTCAGTGTACCTAGTGGCATCCTATACGTGGCTATTGGACTTTGCTTTAGTCCCACTAGTGCCAAGACATTTGCAGAGCGCATCTGCCTGCGTTGCACACTCCAACTAATTATAACTAAGCCATTATACTAGCAAACACTCAGTGTACCTAGTGGCATCCTATACGTGGCTATTGGACTTTGCTTTAGTCCCACTAGTGCCAAGACATTTGCAGAGCGCATCTGCCTGCGTTGCACACTCCAACTAATTATAACTAAGCCATTATACTAGCAAACACTCAGTGTACCTAGTGGCATCCTATACGTGGCTATTGGACTTTGCTATAGTCCCACTAGTGCCAAGACATTTGCAGAGCGCAACTGCCTGCGTTGCACACTCCAACTAATTATAACTAAGCCAATATACTAGCACACACTCAGTGTACCTAGTGGCATCCTATACGTGGCTATTGGACTTTGCTATAGTCCCACTAGTGCCAAGACATTTGCAGAGCGCATCTGCCTGCGTTGCACACTCCAACTAATTATAACTAAGCCATTATACTAGCACACACTCAGTGTACCTAGTGGCATCCTATACGTGGCTATTGGACTTTGCTATAGTCCCACTAGTGCCAAGACATTTGCAGAGCGCATCTGCCTGCGTTGCACACTCCAACTAATTATAACTAAGCCATTATACTAGCAAACACTCAGTGTACCTAGTGGCATCCTATACGTGGCTATTGGACTTTGCTATAGTCCCACTAGTGCCAAGACATTTGCAGAGCGCATCTGCCTGCGTTGCACACTCCAACTAATTATAACTAAGCCATTATACTAGCACACACTCAGTGTACCTAGTGGCATCCTATACGTGGCTATTGGACTTTGCTATAGTCCCACTAGTGCCAAGACATTTGCAGAGCGCATCTGCCTGCGTTGCACACTCCAACTAATTATAACTAAGCCATTATACTAGCACACACTCAGTGTACCTAGTGGCATCCTATACGTGGCTATTGGACTTTGCTATAGTCCCACTAGTGCCAAGACATTTGCAGAGCGCATCTGCCTGCGTTGCACACTCCAACTAATTATAACTAAGCCATTATACTAGCAAACACTTAGTGTACCTAGTGGCATCCTATACGTGGCTATTGGACTTTGCTTTAGTCCCACTAGTGCCAAGACATTTGCAGAACGCATCTGCCTGCGTTGCACACTCCAACTAATTATAACTAAGCCATTATACTAGCACACACTCAGTGTACCTAGTGGCATCCTATACGTGGCTATTGGACTTTGCTATAGTCCCACTAGTGCCAAGACATTTGCAGAGCGCATCTGCCTGCGTTGCACACTCCAACTAATTATAACTAAGCCATTATACTAGCAAACACTCAGTGTACCTAGTGGCATCCTATACGTGGCTATTGGACTTTGCTATAGTCCCACTAGTGCCAAGACATTTGCAGAGCGCATCTGCCTGCGTTGCACACTCCAACTAATTATAACTAAGCCATTATACTAGCAAACACTTAGTGTACCTAGTGGCATCCTATACGTGGCTATTGGACTTTGCTTTAGTCCCACTAGTGCCAAGACATTTGCAGAACGCATCTGCCTGCGTTGCACACTCCAACTAATTATAACTAAGCCATTATACTAGCACACACTCAGTGTACCTAGTGGCATCCTATACGTGGCTATTGGACTTTGCTATAGTCCCACTAGTGCCAAGATATTTGCAGAGCGCATCTGCCTGCGTTGCACACTCCAACTAATTATAACTAAGCCATTATACTAGCAAACACTCAGTGTACCTAGTGGCATCCTATACGTGGCTATTGGACTTTGCTATAGTCCCACTAGTGCCAAGACATTTGCAGAGCGCATCTGCCTGCGTTGCACACTCCAACTAATTATAACTAAGCCATTATACTAGCACACACTCAGTGTACCTAGTGGCATCCTATACGTGGCTATTGGACTTTGCTATAGTCCCACTAGTGCCAAGACATTTGCAGAGCGCATCTGCCTGCGTTGCACACTCCAACTAATTATAACTAAGCCATTATACTAGCACACACTCAGTGTACCTAGTGGCATCCTATACGTGGCTATTGGACTTTGCTATAGTCCCACTAGTGCCAAGACATTTGCAGAGCGCATCTGCCTGCGTTGCACACTCCAACTAATTATAACTAAGCCATTATACTAGCAAACACTTAGTGTACCTAGTGGCATCCTATACGTGGCTATTGGACTTTGCTTTAGTCCCACTAGTGCCAAGACATTTGCAGAACGCATCTGCCTGCGTTGCACACTCCAAATAATTATAACTAAGCCATTATACTAGCACACACTCAGTGTACCTAGTGGCATCCTATACGTGGCTATTGGACTTTGCTATAGTCCCACTAGTGCCAAGACATTTGCAGAGCGCATCTGCCTGCGTTGCACACTCCAACTAATTATAACTAAGCCATTATACTAGCACACACTCAGTGTACCTAGTGGCATCCTATACGTGGCTATTGGACTTTGCTATAGTCCCACTAGTGCCAAGACATTTGCAGAGCGCATCTGCCTGCGTTGCACACTCCAACTAATTATAACTAAGCCATTATACTAGCAAACACTCAGTGTACCTAGTGGCATCCTATACGTGGCTATTGGACTTTGCTATAGTCCCACTAGTGCCAAGACATTTGCAGAGCGCATCTGCCTGCGTTGCACACTCCAACTAATTATAACTAAGCCATTATACTAGCACAAACTCAGTGTACCTAGTGGCATCCTATACGTGGCTATTGGACTTTGCTATAGTCCCACTAGTGCCAAGACATTTGCAGAGCGCATCTGCCTGCGTTGCACACTCCAACTAATTATAACTAAGCCATTATACTAGCACACACTCAGTGTACCTAGTGGCATCCTATACGTGGCTATTGGACTTTGCTATAGTCCCACTAGTGCCAAGACATTTGCAGAGCGCATCTGCCTGCGTTGCACACTCCAACTAATTATAACTAAGCCATTATACTAGCAAACACTCAGTGTACCTAGTGGCATCCTATACGTGGCTATTGGACTTTGCTATAGTCCCACTAGTGCCAAAACATTTGCAGAGCGCATCTGCCTGCGTTGCACACTCCAACTAATTATAACTAAGCCATTATACTAGCACACACTCAGTGTACCTAGTGGCATCCTATACGTGGCTATTGGACTTTGCTATAGTCTCACTAGTGCCAAGACATTTGCAGAGCGCATCTGCCTGCGTTGCACACTCCAACTAATTATAACTAAGCCATTATACTAGCACACACTCAGTGTACCTAGTGGCATCCTATACGTGGCTATTGAACTTTGCTATAGTCCCACTAGTGCCAAGACATTTGCAGAGCGCATCTGCCTGCGTTGCACACTCCAACTAATTATAACTAAGCCATTATACTAGCAAACACTTAGTGTACCTAGTGGCATCCTATACGTGGCTATTGGACTTTGCTTTAGTCCCACTAGTGCCAAGACGTTTGCAGAACGCATCTGCCTGCGTTGCACACTCCAACTAATTATAACTAAGCCATTATACTAGCACACACTCAGTGTACCTAGTGGCATCCTATACGTGGCTATTGGACTTTGCTATAGTCCCACTAGTGCCAAGACATTTGCAGAGCGCATCTGCCTGCGTTGCACACTCCAACTAATTATAACTAAGCCATTATACTAGCACACACTCAGTGTACCTAGTGGCATCCTATACGTGGCTATTGGACTTTTCTATAGTCCCACTAGTGCCAAGACATTTGCAGAGCGCATCTGCCTGCGTTGCACACTCCAACTAATTATAACTAAGCCATTATACTAGCACACACTCAGTGTACCTAGTGGCATCCTATACGTGGCTATTGGACTTTGCTATAGTCCCACTAGTGCCAAGACATTTGCAGAGCGCATCTGCCTGCGTTGCACACTCCAACTAATTATAACTAAGCCATTATACTAGCAAACACTTAGTGTACCTAGTGGCATCCTATACGTGGCTATTGGACTTTGCTTTAGTCCCACTAGTGCCAAGACATTTGCAGAACGCATCTGCCTGCGTTGCACACTCCAACTAATTATAACTAAGCCATTATACTAGCACACACTCAGTGTACCTAGTGGCATCCTATACGTGGCTATTGGACTTTGCTATAGTCCCACTAGTGCCAAGACATTTGCAGAGCGCATCTGCCTGCGTTGCACACTCCAACTAATTATAACTAAGCCATTATACTAGCACACACTCAGTGTACCTAGTGGCATCCTATACGTGGCTATTGGACTTTGCTATAGTCCCACTAGTGCCAAGACATTTGCAGAGCGCATCTGCCTGCGTTGCACACTCCAACTAATTATAACTAAGCCATTATACTAGCAAACACTTAGTGTACCTAGTAGCATCCTATACGTGGCTATTGGACTTTGCTTTAGTCCCACTAGTACCAAGACATTTGCAGAACGCATCTGCCTGCGTTGCACACTCCAACTAATTATAACTAAGCCATTATACTAGCACACACTCAGTGTACCTAGTGGCATCCTATACGTGGCTATTGGACTTTGCTATAGTCCCACTAGTGCCAAGACATTTGCAGAGCGCATCTGCCTGCGTTGCACACTCCAACTAATTATAACTAAGCCATTATACTAGCAAACACTCAGTGTACCTAGTGGCATCCTATACGTGGCTATTGGACTTTGCTATAGTCCCACTAGTGCCAAGACATTTGCAGAGCGCATCTGCCTGCGTTGCACACTCCAACTAATTATAACTAAGCCATTATACTAGCACACACTCAGTGTACCTAGTGGCATCCTATACGTGGCTATTGGACTTTGCTATAGTCCCACTAGTGCCAAGACATTTGCAGAGCGCATCTGCCTGCGTTGCACACTCCAACTAATTATAACTAAGCCATTATACTAGCACACACTCAGTATACCTAGTGGCATCCTATACGTGGCTATTGGACTTTGCTATAGTCCCACTAGTGCCAAGACATTTGCAGAGCGCATCTGCCTGCGTTGCACACTCCAACTAATTATAACTAAGCCATTATACTAGCAAACACTTAGTGTACCTAGTGGCATCCTATACGTGGCTATTGGACTTTGCTTTAGTCCCACTAGTGCCAAGACATTTGCAGAACGCATCTGCCTGCGTTGCACTCTCCAACTAATTATAACTAAGCCATTATACTAGCACACACTCAGTGTACCTAGTGGCATCCTATACGTGGCTATTGGACTTTGCTATAGTCCCACTAGTGCCAAGACATTTGCAGAGCGCATCTGCCTGCGTTGCACACTCCAACTAATTATAACTAAGCCATTATACTAGCACACACTCAGTGTACCTAGTGGCATCCTATACGTGGCTATTGGACTTTGCTATAGTCCCACTAGTGCCAAGACATTTGCAGAGCGCATCTGCCTGCGTTGCACACTCCAACTAATTATAACTAAGCCATTATACTAGCAAACACTCAGTGTACCTAGTGGCATCCTATACGTGGCTATTGGACTTTGCTATAGTCCCACTAGTGCCAAGACATTTGCAGAGCGCATCTGCCTGCGTTGCACACTCCAACTAATTATAACTAAGCCATTATACTAGCACACACTCAGTGTACCTAGTGGCATCCTATACGTGGCTATTGGACTTTGCTATAGTCCCACTAGTGCCAAGACATTTGCAGAGCGCATCTGCCTGCGTTGCACACTCCAACTAATTATAACTAAGCCATTATACTAGCACACACTCAGTGTACCTAGTGGCATCCTATACGTGGCTATTGGACTTTGCTATAGTCCCACTAGTGCCAAGACATTTGCAGAGCGCATCTGCCTGCGTTGCACACTCCAACTAATTATAACTAAGCCATTATACTAGCAAACACTCAGTGTACCTAGTGGCATCCTATACGTGGCTATTGGACTTTGCTATAGTCCCACTAGTGCCAAGACATTTGCAGAGCGCATCTGCCTGCGTTGCACACTCCAACTAATTATAACTAAGCCATTATACTAGCACACACTCAGTGTACCTAGTGGCATCCTATACGTGGCTATTGGACTTTGCTATAGTCCCACTAGTGCCAAGACATTTGCAGAGCGCATCTGCCTGCATTGCACACTCCAACTAATTATAACTAAGCCATTATACTAGCACACACTCAGTGTACCTAGTGGCATCCTATACGTGGCTATTGGACTTTGCTATAGTCCCACTAGTGCCAAGACATTTGCAGAGCGCATCTGCCTGCGTTGCACACTCCAACTAATTATAACTAAGCCATTATACTAGCAAACACTTAGTGTACCTAGTGGCATCCTATACGTGGCTATTGGACTTTGCTTTAGTCCCACTAGTGCCAAGACATTTGCAGAACGCATCTGCCTGCGTTGCACACTCCAACTAATTATAACTAAGCCATTATACTAGCACACACTCAGTGTACCTAGTGGCATCCTATACGTGGCTATTGGACTTTGCTATAGTCCCACTAGTGCCAAGACATTTGCAGAGCGCATCTGCCTGCGTTGCACACTCCAACTAATTATAACTAAGCCATTATACTAGCACACACTCAGTGTACCTAGTGGCATCCTATACGTGGCTATTGGACTTTGCTATAGTCCCACTAGTGCCAAGACATTTGCAGAGCGCATCTGCCTGCGTTGCACACTCCAACTAATTATAACTAAGCCATTATACTAGCACACACTCAGTATACCTAGTGGCATCCTATACGTGGCTATTGGACTTTGCTATAGTCCCACTAGTGCCAAGACATTTGCAGAGCGCATCTGCCTGCGTTGCACACTCCAACTAATTATAACTAAGCCATTATACTAGCAAACACTTAGTGTACCTAGTGGCATCCTATACGTGGCTATTGGACTTTGCTTTAGTCCCACTAGTGCCAAGACATTTGCAGAACGCATCTGCCTGCGTTGCACTCTCCAACTAATTATAACTAAGCCATTATACTAGCACACACTCAGTGTACCTAGTGGCATCCTATACGTGGCTATTGGTCTTTGCTATAGTCCCACTAGTGCCAAGACATTTGCAGAGCGCATCTGCCTGCGTTGCACACTCCAACTAATTATAACTAAGCCATTATACTAGCACACACTCAGTGTACCTAGTGGCATCCTATACGTGGCTATTGGACTTTGCTATAGTCCCACTAGTGCCAAGACATTTGCAGAGCGCATCTGCCTGCGTTGCACACTCCAACTAATTATAACTAAGCCATTATACTAGCAAACACTCAGTGTACCTAGTGGCATCCTATACGTGGCTATTGGACTTTGCTATAGTCCCACTAGTGCCAAGACATTTGCAGAGCGCATCTGCCTGCGTTGCACACTCCAACTAATTATAACTAAGCCATTATACTAGCACACACTCAGTGTACCTAGTGGCATCCTATACGTGGCTATTGGACTTTGCTATAGTCCCACTAGTGCCAAGACATTTGCAGAGCGCATCTGCCTGCGTTGCACACTCCAACTAATTATAACTAAGCCATTATACTAGCAAACACTCAGTGTACCTAGTGGCATCCTATACGTGGCTATTGGACTTTGCTATAGTCCCACTAGTGCCAAGACATTTGCAGAGCGCATCTGCCTGCGTTGCACACTCCAACTAATTATAACTAAGCCATTATACTAGCACACACTCAGTGTACCTAGTGGCATCCTATACGTGGCTATTGGACTTTGCTATAGTCCCACTAGTGCCAAGACATTTGCAGAGCGCATCTGCCTGCATTGCACACTCCAACTAATTATAACTAAGCCATTATACTAGCACACACTCAGTGTACCTAGTGGCATCCTATACGTGGCTATTGGACTTTGCTATAGTCCCACTAGTGCCAAGACATTTGCAGAGCGCATCTGCCTGCGTTGCACACTCCAACTAATTATAACTAAGCCATTATACTAGCAAACACTTAGTGTACCTAGTGGCATCCTATACGTGGCTATTGGACTTTGCTTTAGTCCCACTAGTGCCAAGACATTTGCAGAACGCATCTGCCTGCGTTGCACACTCCAACTAATTATAACTAAGCCATTATACTAGCACACACTCAGTGTACCTAGTGGCATCCTATACGTGGCTATTGGACTTTGCTATAGTCCCACTAGTGCCAAGACATTTGCAGAGCGCATCTGCCTGCGTTGCACACTCCAACTAATTATAACTAAGCCATTATACTAGCACACACTCAGTGTACCTAGTGGCATCCTATACGTGGCTATTGGACTTTGCTATAGTCCCACTAGTGCCAAGACATTTGCAGAGCGCATCTGCCTGCGTTGCACACTCCAACTAATTATAACTAAGCCATTATACTAGCACACACTCAGTGTACCTAGTGGCATCCTATACGTGGCTATTGGACTTTGCTATAGTCCCACTAGTGCCAAGACATTTGCAGAGCGCATCTGCCTGCGTTGCACACTCCAACTAATTATAACTAAGCCATTATACTAGCAAACACTTAGTGTACCTAGTGGCATCCTATACGTGGCTATTGGACTTTGCTTTAGTCCCACTAGTGCCAAGACATTTGCAGAACGCATCTGCCTGCGTTGCACACTCCAACTAATTATAACTAAGCCATTATACTAGCACACACTCAGTGTACCTAGTGGCATCCTATACGTGGCTATTGGACTTTGCTATAGTCCCACTAGTGCCAAGACATTTGCAGAGCGCATCTGCCTGCGTTGCACACTCCAACTAATTATAACTAAGCCATTATACTAGCACACACTCAGTGTACCTAGTGGCATCCTATACGTGGCTATTGGACTTTGCTATAGTCCCACTAGTGCCAAGACATTTGCAGAGCGCATCTGCCTGCGTTGCACACTCCAACTAATTATAACTAAGCCATTATACTAGCACACACTCAGTGTACCTAGTGGCATCCTATACGTGGCTATTGGACTTTGCTATAGTCCCACTAGTGCCAAGACATTTGCAGAGCGCATCTGCCTGCGTTGCACACTCCAACTAATTATAACTAAGCCATTATACTAGCAAACACTTAGTGTACCTAGTGGCATCCTATACGTGGCTATTGGACTTTGCTTTAGTCCCACTAGTGCCAAGACATTTGCAGAACGCATCTGCCTGCGTTGCACACTCCAACTAATTATAACTAAGCCATTATACTAGCACACACTCAGTGTACCTAGTGGCATCCTATACGTGGCTATTGGACTTTGCTATAGTCCCACTAGTGCCAAGACATTTGCAGAGCGCATCTGCCTGCGTTGCACACTCCAACTAATTATAACTAAGCCATTATACTAGCACACACTCAGTGTACCTAGTGGCATCCTATACGTGGCTATTGGACTTTGCTATAGTCCCACTAGTGCCAAGACATTTGCAGAGCGCATCTGCCTGCGTTGCACACTCCAACTAATTATAACTAAGCCATTATACTAGCAAACACTCAGTGTACCTAGTGGCATCCTATACGTGGCTATTGGACTTTGCTATAGTCCCACTAGTGCCAAGACATTTGCAGAGCGCATCTGCCTGCGTTGCACACTCCAACTAATTATAACTAAGCCATTATACTAGCAAACACTTAGTGTACCTAGTGGCATCCTATACGTGGCTATTGGACTTTGCTTTAGTCCCACTAGTGCCAAGACATTTGCAGAACGCATCTGCCTGCGTTGCACACTCCAACTAATTATAACTAAGCCATTATACTAGCACACACTCAGTGTACCTAGTGGCATCCTATACGTGGCTATTGGACTTTGCTATAGTCCCACTAGTGCCAAGACATTTGCAGAGCGCATCTGCCTGCGTTGCACACTCCAACTAATTATAACTAAGCCATTATACTAGCACACACTCAGTGTACCTAGTGGCATCCTATACGTGGCTATTGGACTTTGCTATAGTCCCACTAGTGCCAAGACATTTGCAGAGCGCATCTGCCTGCGTTGCACACTCCAACTAATTATAACTAAGCCATTATACTAGCACACACTCAGTGTACCTAGTGGCATCCTATACGTGGCTATTGGACTTTGCTATAGTCCCACTAGTGCCAAGACATTTGCAGAGCGCATCTGCCTGCGTTGCACACTCCAACTAATTATAACTAAGCCATTATACTAGCAAACACTTAGTGTACCTAGTGGCATCCTATACGTGGCTATTGGACTTTGCTTTAGTCCCACTAGTGCCAAGACATTTGCAGAACGCATCTGCCTGCGTTGCACACTCCAACTAATTATAACTAAGCCATTATACTAGCACACACTCAGTGTACCTAGTGGCATCCTATACGTGGCTATTGGACTTTGCTATAGTCCCACTAGTGCCAAGACATTTGCAGAGCGCATCTGCCTGCGTTGCACACTCCAACTAATTATAACTAAGCCATTATACTAGCACACACTCAGTGTACCTAGTGGCATCCTATACGTGGCTATTGGACTTTGCTATAGTCCCACTAGTGCCAAGACATTTGCAGAGCGCATCTGCCTGCGTTGCACACTCCAACTAATTATAACTAAGCCATTATACTAGCAAACACTTAGTGTACCTAGTGGCATCCTATACGTGGCTATTGGACTTTGCTTTAGTCCCACTAGTGCCAAGACATTTGCAGAACGCATGTGCCTGCGTTGCACACTCCAACTAATTATAACTAAGCCATTATACTAGCAAACACTTAGTGTACCTAGTGGCATCCTATACGTGGCTATTGGACTTTGCTTTAGTCCCACTAGTGCCAAGACATTTGCAGAACGCATCTGCCTGCGTTGCACACTCCAACTAATTATAACTAAGCCATTATACTAGCACACACTCAGTGTACCTAGTGGCATCCTATACGTGGCTATTGGACTTTGCTATAGTCCCACTAGTGCCAAGACATTTGCAGCACGTCTGCCTGCGTTGCACACTCCAACTAATTATAACTAAGTTACATTGTCAGGGATATTTATTCTTTATTATTCTGCTGTTAATAAAGCTAGACCACCACTGCAATCTTCACCACCTCTCAATTTTTACTACCACATTTTCAGTCCACAATCTTGTCGCAATCAACATGAGTGGCAAAATGACAGATGCTGGTGGAAAGGGGAAGAGGCGTGGTGGAAAAGGCAAAAAAGGTTTTGTCAGTGGGGAAGGTGGCAAAGCTCCATTATCATCTGCTGCAGATAGACCATCTACTAGCAAAAGTAAGATGTCTACTACTTATTGTGGACAATCCGATGTGCTCCCTTTTTTACGGACACGAACAAGAGGAACAAAGGTAGATGATGGGCAAAAAAGGAAAATGCTTGAATGGATCTCAAGTGGTCCAACAAGTGCCCTCTCAGCCACTTCAAGTACCGCATCCAAAAAACACCAGTCCTCTGAGTTGTCATCCCAATCACACTTGATTTCTCCCAGCTCTGAAGTCTCCATCAGCCCTGCACAGTATGGTGGAACTGAGATGGCTGAGTCTGCAGAGCTGTTCAGTCACACTATAGCCTGGGAATCAGAGGTCTGCTCCCAAGCTACAGTGAGTACAGAACAGGAAATGGTCTGCAGTGATGCCCAGAACCTTTGTGACTCAGATTCAGGCCGTGAGGACCAAGTTTCTGAGCATAATGTTGACCCTTTGTCACAAACTGTAACACCTGTGGTTATAGACAATGAGGAACATACTGATGAAGATGAGACGCAGATACCCGATTGGGATGACAACTTAAATATTCGGTCAGGGCAAGAAGAGGCTCGGTCTGAGGGGGAGGGGAGTGCAAACACAACAATTGATGATGACGTTCTAGATCCCACCTACTCTCAACCCCCAGTCAGGCACTCGAGGAGGTCAACAGAGGCGGTGGAGGAGGATGCAACCGACGACGAAGTTACCTTGCACCTTCCTGGACAGAGTCGGAGCACTGGTAGCACGTCTACAACTGCATCCTCAGCCACCACTCTGCCTATGAGCATTATTCGGGGTGGATCAACAGGTCGCATGGCCTCTAAGCCTTGCCTAGCCTGGTCCTTTTTTCACATCGAAAAAGATCGCCCAACTCATGTGATATGTAACATTTGTCATGATTCTGTTAGTAGAGGTCAAAACCTCAGCAGTTTGACAACTTCTTCCATGAATCGTCACATGACTAAATATCATAAGTCCCGGTGGGAAGCTCACCGTGCTGCAATGCGGCCTAGCGGAGCGAACCATCCACCGCCCGCCCCTTCCAGTGCATCCGCGCGCTCTTCATCTTCTAGGACTGTGGGGACAGCTGTCACACCTGTTTTTCCACGCAAAACTTCCACCACTGTAACCGCAACAGGCAGTTTGCTTGTAAGGTCGTCAGTTGGTTTGGAAGGGGAAACAAGTGAGTGTGTACAGCTCTCTCAGACATCGATAGCACCAACGTTGGATGAAGGCAACATCATGTCTCCGCCTGCACTTTCCTCACAAACCAGCATTTTTCCAGGGACACCCTACTCAACACCGTCTACACACAGCAGCCAGATCTCTGTCCCTCAGATGTGGTCAAATAAAAGGCCACTTCCTCCGACCCATGACAAAGCTAAGAGGTTGACTCTATCCCTCTGTAAGCTGTTGGCTACTGAAATGCTGCCTTTCCGCCTAGTGGACACACAGGATTTTAGAGACCTTATGTCTGTCGCTGTGCCCCAGTACCAGATGCCTAGTCGCCACTACTTCTCTAAGAAAGGTGTGCCCGCGCTACACCAGCATGTCGCACACAACATCACCGCTTCCTTGAGAAACTCTGTGTGTGAACGGGTGCATTTCACCACCGATACTTGGACCAGTAAGCATGGACAGGGACGTTACATGTCGCTGACTGGGCACTGGGTAACTATGGTGATAGATGGTGAAGGGTCTGCTGCACAAGTCTTGCCGTCCCCACGACTTGTGTGTCAATCCTCTGTCTGTCCAAGTTCCGCCACTGCTTCTGCATCCTCCACCTCATCTGGGTCCTCCACCTCCGCCCCAAGCCTGCCTGGTCAGGCCACCAGCGTTCTCACTGCGCAGAAGGAATCACGCACCCCTCATTACTATGCTGGCAGCAGAGCGCAACGGCATCAGGCGGTCTTTAGCTTGACATGTCTTGGTAATAAGAGTCACACAGCTGAGGAGTTGTGGTCAGCTCTGCGGTCCGAGTTTAATAAATGGTTGTCTCCACTCAACCTGCAGCCTGGTAAGGCCGTGTGCGACAATGCTGCAAACCTGGGTGCGGCCCTTCGCCTGGGCAAGGTGACACACGTACCTTGTATGGCTCACGTGTTGAACCTTGTCGTGCAGCAATTTTTAACACACTATCCCGGCCTAGATGGCCTTCTGAACAGGGCACGAAAACTGTCTGCTCACTTCCGCCGTTCAAGCGCCGCAGCTGAGCGACTTGCATCGCTCCAGAAGTCTTTCGGCCTGCCGGTTCATCGCCTGAAATGCGATGTGGCGACACGCTGGAATTCAACTCTCCACATGTTACAGCGACTGTAGCAGCACCGCAGAGCCCTGGTGCAATACGTCATGACGTATAGCCTGGGCCAACGAGATGCAGAGGTGGGGCAGATCACCCTGATGGAGTGGTCTCAGATCAAGGACCTATGCACCCTTCTGCACAGTTTCGACATGGCGACGAATATGTTTAGCTCTGACAATGCCATTATCAGCATGACGATTCCAGTCATTTACATGCTGGAGCACACGCTAAACACTATTCGGAGTCAGGGGGTGGGACAACATGAAGGGGAGGAACTACAGGAGGATTCATATGCGCAAGGGACAACAACATCACCAAGGTCCAGACGTTCATCATCACCAACGCAGCAGGCATGGGACCATGGGGGACAGGGATCGACAAGGGCGCATAGTAGCAGGCGAAATGTTGAGCAAGGTGCAGGAGAACATGAAGAAATGGAGGACGAACTGTCCATGGACATGGAAGACTCAGCGGATGAGGGAGACCTTGGTCAAATTTCAGTTGAAAGAGGCTGGGGTCAGATGTCAGAGGAAGAAAGAACGGGTAGCACCTCTATGCCACAAACACAGCGTGGACTTGGTCCGCATGGCTGCGCAAGACACATGAGTGCCTTTTTGTTGCACTACCTCCAACATGACAGTCGTATTGTCAAAATTAGAAGTGATGATGACTACTGGATTGCCACACTATTAGATCCCCGGTACAAGTCCAAATTTTGTGACATAATTCCAGCCATAGAAAGGGACGCACGTATGCAGGAGTATCAGCAGAAGCTGTTACTAGATCTTAGCTCGGCTTTTCCACCAAACAACCGTGCAGGTGCAGGGAGTGAATCTCCCAGTTGTAACTTGACAAACATGGGACGGTCTCGTCATCTTCAACAGTCTACCCGTACCAGTAGGACCGTATCTGGTGCCGGTAACAGCAATTTTATGGAATCTTTTCATAATTTTTTTAGACCCTCTTTTGCAAGGCCACCAGAGACAACAAGTCTGACACATAGTCAACGGCTGGAGAGGATGATACAGGAGTATCTCCAAATGAACATCGATGCCATGACTGTGCAACTGGAGCCTTGCTCCTTTTGGGCTTCAAACCTAGAAAAATGGCCAGAGCTCGCAACTTACGCCTTGGAGATTTTGTCGTGTCCAGCTGCCAGCGTTGTCTCTGAACGTGTATTCAGTGCTGCTGGGTGTGTGCTGACAGATAAGCGCACGAGTCTGTCCAGTGACAATGTGGACAGACTGACGTTCATCAAAATGAACAAGTCATGGATCCAGAAGGAATTTACTACCCCTGTGTCATCCTGGGGAGAGTAAATGCTTGTTGATTTGGAATGTGCTTGATGCAAATCAAAACATCCTGTTTGCAACTAGGGCACAAGTGCTGCCACTGATAAGGTGTCTGTGTGGGGCCCAATTTTTGGAAAAAAAGGGAGACTCCGCTTGGAGTAACCCTTGCTTGATGTGTTTTTAAAAGAAGCCAAGATGAACAGAGCTGGGATCAGGAAAGACTTTGCTACCTACCCTGGTGTCATCCTGGGGACGGTTAATTATGGCGTATTTTTGAATGTGCTTGATGCAAATGTAGCTGTGAAGTGTACAACTAGGGCACAAGTGCTGCCACTGAATGGGTGGGTGTGTGTGGGGCACAATTTTTGGAAAAAAAGGGAGGCTCCGCTTGGAGTAACCCTTGCTTGATGTGTTTTTAAAAGAAGCCAAGATGAACAGAGCTGGGATCAGGAAAGACTTTGCTACCTACCCTGGTGTCATCCTGGGGACGGTTAATTATGGCGTTTTTTTGAATGTGCTTGATGCAAATCTAGCTGTGAAGTGTACAACTGGGGCACAACTGCTGCCACTGAATGGGTGGGTGTGTGGGGCCCAATTTTTGGAAAAAAAAGGGAGACTCCGCTTGGAGTAACCCTTGCTTGCTGTGTTTTTAAAAGAAGCCAAGATGAACAGAGCTGGGATCAGGAAACACTTTGCTACCTACCCCGGTGTCATCCTGGGGACGGATAAGAATGGCGTATTTTTGAATGTGCTTGATGCAAATCTAGCTGTGAAGTGTACAACTGGGGCACAACTGCTGCCACTGAATGGGTGGGTGTGTGGGGCCCAATTTTTGGAAAAAAAGGGAGACTCCGCTTGGAGTAACCCTTGCTTGCTGTGTTTTTAAAAGAAGCCAAGATGAACAGAGCTGGGATCAGGAAACACTTTGCTACCTACCCCGGTGTCATCCTGGGGACGGATAAGAATGGCGTATTTTGGAATGTGCTTGATGCAAATCTAGCTGTGAAGTGTACAACTGGGGCACAACTGCTGCCACTGAATGGGTGGGTGTGTGGGGCCCAATTTTTGGAAAAAAGGGAGGCTCCGCTTGGAGTAACCCTTGCTTGATGTGTTTTTAAAAGAAGCCAAGATGAACAGAGCTGGGATCAGGAAAGACTTTGCTACCTACCCTGGTGTCATCCTGGGGACGGTTAATTATGGCGTATTTTTGAATGTGCTTGATGCAAATGTAGCTGTGAAGTGTACAACTAGGGCACAAGTGCTGCCACTGAATGGGTGGGTGTGTGTGGGGCACAATTTTTGGAAAAAAAGGGAGGCTCCGCTTGGAGTAACCCTTGCTTGATGTGTTTTTAAAAGAAGCCAAGATGAACAGAGCTGGGATCAGGAAAGACTTTGCTACCTACCCTGGTGTCATCCTGGGGACGGTTAATTATGGCGTTTTTTTGAATGTGCTTGATGCAAATCTAGCTGTGAAGTGTACAACTGGGGCACAACTGCTGCCACTGAATGGGTGGGTGTGTGGGGCCCAATTTTTGGAAAAAAAGGGAGACTCCGCTTGGAGTAACCCTTGCTTGCTGTGTTTTTAAAAGAAGCCAAGATGAACAGAGCTGGGATCAGGAAACACTTTGCTACCTACCCCGGTGTCATCCTGGGGACGGATAAGAATGGCGTATTTTTGAATGTGCTTGATGCAAATCTAGCTGTGAAGTGTACAACTGGGGCACAACTGCTGCCACTGAATGGGTGGGTGTGTGGGGCCCAATTTTTGGAAAAAAAGGGAGACTCCGCTTGGAGTAACCCTTGCTTGCTGTGTTTTTAAAAGAAGCCAAGATGAACAGAGCTGGGATCAGGAAAGACTTTGCTACCTACCCTGGTGTCATCCTGGGGACGGTTAATTATGGCGTATTTTTGAATGTGCTTGATGCAAATCTAGCTGTGAAGTGTACAACTGGGGCACAACTGCTGCCACTGAATGGGTGGGTGTGTGGGGCCCAATTTTTGGAAAAAAAGGGAGACTCCTCTTGGAGTAACCCTTGCTTGCTGTGTTTTTAAAAGAAGCCAAGATGAACAGAGCTGGGATCAGGAAACACTTTGCTACCTACCCCGGTGTCATCCTGGGGACGGATAAGAATGGCGTATTTTGGAATGTGCTTGATGCAAATCTAGCTGTGAAGTGTACAACTGGGGCACAACTGCTGCCACTGAATGGGTGGGTGTGTGGGGCCCAATTTTTGGAAAAAAGGGAGGCTCCGCTTGGAGTAACCCTTGCTTGATGTGTTTTTAAAAGAAGCCAAGATGAACAGAGCTGGGATCAGGAAAGACTTTGCTACCTACCCCGGTGTCATCCTGGGGACGGATAAGAATGGCGTATTTTTGAATGTGCTTGATGCAAATGTAGCTGTGAAGTGTACAACTAGGGCACAACTGCTGCCACTGAAGGGGTGGGTGTGTGTGGGGCCCAATTTTTGGAAAAAAGGGAGACTCCGCTTGGAGTAACCCTTGCTTACATTGTTTTTAAAAGAAGCCAAGATGAACAAGTCATGGGTCAGCAAAGACTTTGCTACCTACCCCGGTGTCATCCTGGGGATGGATAAGAATGGCGTATTTTTGAATGTGCTTGATGCAAATCTAGCTGTGAAGTGTACAACTGGGGCACAACTGCTGCCACTGAATGGGTGGGTGTGTGGGGCCCAATTTTTGGAAAAAAAGGGAGACTCCGCTTGGAGTAACCCTTGCTTGCTGTGTTTTTAAAAGAAGCCAAGATGAACAGAGCTGGGATCAGGAAACACTTTGCTACCTACCCCGGTGTCATCCTGGGGACGGATAAGAATGGCGTATTTTTGAATGTGCTTGATGCAAATGTAGCTGTGAAGTGTACAACTAGGGCACAACTGCTGCCACTGAAGGGGTGGGTGTGTGTGGGGCCCAATTTTTGGAAAAAAGGGAGACTCCGCTTGGAGTAACCCTTGCTTACATTGTTTTTAAAAGAAGCCAAGATGAACAAGTCATGGGTCAGCAAAGACTTTGCTACCTACCCCGGTGTCATCCTGGGGATGGATAAGAATGGCGTATTTTTGAATGTGCTTGATGCAAATGTAGCTGTGAAGTGTACAACTAGGGCACAACTGCTGCCACTGAAGGGGTGGGTGTGTGTGGGGCCCAATTTTTGGAAAAAAGGGAACTCCGCTTGGAGTAACCCTTGCTTACATTGTTTTTAAAAGAAGCCAAGATGAACAAGTCATGGGTCAGCAAAGACTTTGCTACCTACCCCGGTGTCATCCTGGGGATGGATAAGAATGGCGTATTTTTGAATGTGCTTGATGCAAATGTAGCTGTGAAGTGTACAACTAGGGCACAACTGCTGCCACTGAAGGGGTGGGTGTGTGTGGGGCCCAATTTTTGGAAAAAAGGGAGACTCCGCTTGGAGTAACCCTTGATTGCTGTGTTTTTTATAAATGATCCAAGCTGCACAGAGCTGGGATCAGGAAAGACTTTGCTACCTACCCCGGTGTCATCCTGGGGATGGATAAGAATGGCGTATTTTTGAATGTGCTTGATGCAAATCTAGCTGTGAAGTGTACAACTGGGGCACAACTGCTGCCACTGAAGGGGTGGGTGTGTGTGTGGCCCAATTTTTGGAAAAAAGGGAGACTCCGCTTGGAGTCACCTTGCGGTGTTTTACATGATTTTAGAAGGGCGTGCCATGCCTATATCTGTGTGTCCTCCTCTTTTTCCTTGTCCAGCTGTTTTGTTTTCGCATGAGTATATGTCCTTGTCACTTTCCAATGTGTTTGAGTTGTTTGTCACCTTTAGGACACCTTTGAGGGTGTTTTCTAGGTGTTTTTCTGTGTTTGTGATTGCCTGCCATTGTTTCCTATGCAGTTCGAGTTCGGTTCGTCGAACGTTCGACGAACCGAACTCGAACGGGAGGTCCGTTCGGCGAACCAACCTCGAGCCGAACCGCGACCGGTTCGCTCATCTCTACTGAAGACCCTTTCAGCTTTTTGAGAGTTGGGTGGAGAACATCATCTCTGAAAATAGGGTCCCACAGCTGCACCCCATCAGTGTGAGCAGGACTCTTAGGACTCTTAGAAGAGTCAATGCTCTGAGACCATGGGGGGCGCTTAGCCCCCTCTCCTCGTCACTGAGGATGATTTCACTTTTTAGGGAATAGAGAGGGTGGTCCTTGTGGTGGACTGCAGGTATGGAGAGCTGTTGTCATCGTATTAGATAGATAAGAATGATTATATGTATTGTAGAAATGTCTCCTATCATGTTCCCTATTTTTTTATTATGTCCACATCCTGGTCCCCATCTTGGAAATCATAACAAACGTGCACTTTTTTGTTTAATTTACAAATTGGACCATAGGAAAAATGACACTACAGCTACAGAGGTGACCGTCTGATAGCCCAGCTCGACTATCCATCTCTACTGAAGACCCTTTCAGCTTTTTGAGAGTTGGGTGGAGGACATCATCTCTGAAGATAGGGTCCCACAGCTGCACCCCATCAGAGTGAGCAGGAATCTTAGGACTCTTAGAAGAGTCAATGCTCTGAGACCATGGGGGGCGCTTAGCCCCCTCTCTTCGTCACTGAGGATGATTTCATTTTTCAGGGATTAGAGAGAGTGGTCCTTGTGGTGGACTGCAGGTATGGAGAGCTGTTGTGATCGTATTAGATAGATAAGAATGATTATATGTATTGTAGAAATGTCTTCAGTAGAGATGGATAGTCGAGCTGGGCTATCAGACGGTCACCTCTGTAGCTGTAGTGTCATTTTTCCTATGGTCCAATGTGTAAATTAAACAAAAAAGTGCACGTTTGTTATGATGTCCAAGATGGGGACCAGGATGTGGACATAATAAAAAATTAGGGAACATGATAGGAGACATTTCTACAATACATATAATCATTCTTATCTATTTAATACGATGACAACAGCTCTCCATACCTGCAGTCCACCACAAGGACCACCCTCTCTAATCCCTGAAAAATGAAATCATCCTCAGTGACGAAGAGAGGGGGCTAAGCCCCCCCCATGGTCTCAGAGCATTGACTCTTCTAAGAGTCCTAAGAGTCCTGCTCACACTGATGGGGTGCAGCTGTGGGACCCTATTTTAAGAGATGATGTCCTCCACCCAACTCTCAAAAAGCTGAAAGGGTCTTCAGTAGAGATGGAAAGTCGAGCTGGGCTATCAGACGGTCACCTCTGTAGCTGTAGTGTCATTTTTCCTATGGTCCAATGTGTAAATTAAACAAAAAAGTGCACGTTTGTTATGATGTCCAAGATGGGGACCAGGATGTGGACATAATAAAAAATTAGGGAACATGATAGGAGACATTTCTACAATACATATAATCATTCTTATCTATCTAATACGATCGCAACAGCTCTCCATACCTGCAGTCCACCACAAGGACCACTCTCTCTAATCCCTGAAAAATGAAATCATCCTCAGTGACGAAGAGAGGGGGCTAAGCGCCCCCCATGGTCTCAAAACATTGACTCTTCTAAGAGTCCTAAGAGTCCTGCTCACACTGATGGGGTGCAGCTGTGGGACCCTATTTTCAGAGATGATGTCCTCCACCCAACTCTCAAAAAGCTGAAAGGGTCTTCAGTAGAGATGGATAGTCGAGCTGGGCTACCAGACGGTCACCTCTGTAGCTGTAGTGTCATTTTTCCTATGGTCCAATGTGTAAATTAAACAAAAAAGTGCACGTTTGTTATGATGTCCAAGATGGGGACCAGGATGTGGACATAATAAAAAATTAGGGAACATGATAGGAGACATTTCTACAATACATATAATCATTCTTATCTATCTAATACGATGACAACAGCTCTCCATACCTGCAGTCCACCACAAGGACCACCCTCTCTAATCCCTGAAAAATGAAATCATCCTCAGGGACGAAGAGAGGGGGCTAAGCGCCCCCCATGGTTTTAGAGCATTGACTCTTCTAAGAGTCCTAAGAGTCCTGCTTACACTGATGGGGTGCAGCTGTGGGACCCTATTTTAAGAGATGATGTCCTCCACCCAACTCTCAAAAAGCTGAAAGGGTCTTCAGTAGAGATGGATAGTCGAGCTGGGCTATCAGACGGTCACCTCTGTAGCTGTAGTGTCATTTTTCCTATAGTCCAATGTGTAAATTAAACAAAAAAGTGCACGTTTGTTATGATGTCCAAGATGGGGACCAGGATGTGGACATAATAAAAAATTAGGGAACATGATAGGAGACATTTCTACAATACATATAATCATTCTTATCTATCTAATACGATCACAACAGCTCTCCATACCTGCAGTCCACCACAAGGACCACTCTCTCTAATCCCTGAAAAATGAAATCATCCTCAGTGACGAAGAGAGGGGGCTAAGCGCCCCCCATGGTCTCAAAACATTGACTCTTCTAAGAGTCCTAAGAGTCCTGCTCACACTGATGGGGTGCAGCTGTGGGACCCTATTTTCAGAGATGATGTCCTCCACCCAACTCTCAAAAAGCTGAAAGGGTCTTCAGTAGAGATGGATAGTCGAGCTGGGCTACCAGACGGTCACCTCTGTAGCTGTAGTGTCATTTTTCCTATGGTCCAATGTGTAAATTAAACAAAAAAGTGCACGTTTGTTATGATTTCCAAGATGGGGACCAGGATGTGGACATAATAAAAAAATAGGGAACATGATAGGAGACATTTCTACAATACATATAATCATTCTTATCTATCTAATACGATGACAACAGCTCTCCATACCTGCAGTCCACCACAAGTACCACCCTCTCTATTCCCTGAAAAGTGAAATCATCCTCAGTGACGAAGAGAGGGGGCTAAGCGCCCCCCATGGTCTCAAAACATTGACTCTTCTAAGAGTCCTAAGAGTCCTGCTCACACTGATGGGGTGCAGCTGTGGGACCCTATTTTCAGAGATGATGTTCTCCACCCAACTCTCAAAAAGCTGAAAGGGTCTTCAGTAGAGATGGATAGTCGAGCTGGGCTATCAGACGGTCACCTCTGTAGCTGTATTGTCATTTTTCCTATGGTCCAATGTGTAAATTAAACAAAAAAGTGCACGTTTGTTATGATGTCCAAGATGGGGACCAGGATGTGGACATAATAAAAAATTAGGGAACATGATAGGAGACATTTCTACAATACATATAATCATTCTTATCTATTTAATACGATGACAACAGCTCTCCATACCTGCAGTCCACCACAAGGACCACCCTCTCTAATCCCTGAAAAATGAAATCATCCTCAGTGACGAAGAGAGGGGGCTAAGCGCCCCCCATGGTCTCAAAACATTGACTCTTCTAAGAGTCCTAAGAGTCCTGCTCACACTGATGGGGTGCAGCTGTGGGACCCTATTTTCAGAGATGATGTCCTCCACCCAACTCTCAAAAAGCTGAAAGGGTCTTCAGTAGAGATGGATAGTCGAGCTGGGCTACCAGACGGTCACCTCTGTAGCTGTAGTGTCATTTTTCCTATGGTCCAATATGTAAATTAAACAAAAAAGTGCACGTTTGTTATGATTTCCAAGATGGGGACCAGGATGTGGACATAATAAAAAAATAGGGAACATGATAGGAGACATTTCTACAATACATATAATCATTCTTATCTATCTAATACGATGACAACAGCTCTCCATACCTGCAGTCCACCACAAGTACCACCCTCTCTATTCCCTGAAAAGTGAAATCATCCTCAGTGACGAAGAGAGGGGGCTAAGCGCCCCCCATGGTCTCAAAACATTGACTCTTCTAAGAGTCCTAAGAGTCCTGCTCACACTGATGGGGTGCAGCTGTGGGACCCTATTTTCAGAGATGATGTTCTCCACCCAACTCTCAAAAAGCTGAAAGGGTCTTCAGTAGAGATGGATAGTCGAGCTGGGCTATCAGACGGTCACCTCTGTAGCTGTAGTGTCATTTTTCCTATGGTCCAATGTGTAAATTAAACAAAAAAGTGCACGTTTGTTATGATGTCCAAGATGGGGACCAGGATGTGGACATAATAAAAAATTAGGGAACATGATAGGAGACATTTCTACAATACATATAATCATTCTTATCTATTTAATACGATGACAACAGCTCTCCATACCTGCAGTCCACCACAAGGACCACCCTCTCTAATCCCTGAAAAATGAAATCATCCTCAGTGACGAAGAGAGGGGGCTAAGCGCCCCCCATGGTCTCAGAGCATTGACTCTTCTAAGAGTCCTAAGAGTCCTGCTCACACTGATGGGGTGCAGCTGTGGGACCCTATTTTCAGAGATGATGTCCTCCACCCAACTCTCAAAAAGCTGAAAGGGTCTTCAGTAGAGATGAATTGTCGAGCTGGCTATCAGACGGTCACCTCTGTAGCTGTAGTGTCATTTTTCCTATGGTCCAATGTGTAAATTAAACAAAAAAGTGCACGTTTGTTATGATGTCCAAGATGGGGACCAGGATGTGGACATAATAAAAAATTAGGGAACATGATAGGAGACATTTCTACAATACATATAATCATTCTTATCTATCTAATACGATGATAACAGCTCTCCATACCTGCAGTCCACCACAAGGACCACCCTCTCTAATCCCTGAAAAATGAAATCATCCTCAGTGACGAAGAGAGGGGGCTAAGTGCCCCCAATGGTCTCAGAGCATTGACTCTTCTAAGAGTCCTAAGAGTCCTGCTCACACTGATGGGGTGCAGCTGTGGGACCCTATTTTCAGAGATAATGTCCTCCACCCAACTCTCAAAAAGCTGAAAGGGTCTTCAGTAGAGATGGATAGTCGAGCTGGGCTATCAGACGGTCACCTCTGTAGCTGTAGTGTCATTTTTCCTATGGTCCAATGTGTAAATTAAACAAAAAAGTGCACGTTTGTTATGATGTCCAAGATGGGGACCAGGATGTGGACATAATAAAAAATTAGGGAACATGATAGGAGACATTTCTACAATACATATAATCATTCTTATCTATCTAATACGATGACAACAGCTCTCCATACCTGCAGTCCACCACAAGGACCACCCTCTCTAATCCCTGAAAAATGAAATCATCCTCAGTGACGAAGAGAGGGGGCTAAGCGCCCCCATGGTCTCAGAGCATTAACTCTTCTAAGAGTCCTAAGAGTCCTGCTCACACTGATGGGGTGCAGCTGTGGGACCCTATTTTCAGAGATGATGTCCTCCACCCAACTCTCAAAAAGCTGAAAGGGTCTTCAGTAGAGATGGATAGTCGAGCTGGGCTATCAGACGGTCACCTCTGTAGCTGTAGTGTCATTTTTCCTATGGTCCAATGTGTAAATTAAACAAAAAAGTGCACGTTTGTTATGATGTCCAAGATGGGGACCAGGATGTGGACATAATAAAAAATTAGGGAACATGATAGGAGACATTTCTACAATACATATAATCATTCTTATCTATCTAATACGATGATAACAGCTCTCCATACCTGCAGTCCACCACAAGGACCACCCTCTCTAAACCCTGAAAAATGAAATCATCCTCAGTGACGAAGAGAGGGGGCTCAGTGCCCCCAATGGTCTCAGAGCATTGACTCTTCTAAGAGTCTTAAGAGTCCTGCTCACACTGATGGGGTGCAGCTGTGGGACCCTATTTTCAGAGATGATGTCCTCCACCCAACTCTCAAAATGCTGAAAGGGTCTTCAGTAGAGATGGATAGTCGAGCTGGGCTATCAGACGGTCACCTCTGTAGCTGTAGTGTCATTTTTCCTATGGTCCAATGTGTAAATTAAACAAAAAAGTGCACGTTTGTTATGATGTCCAAGATGGGGACCAGGATGTGGACATAATAAAAAATTAGGGAACATGATAGGAGACATTTCTACAATACATATAATCATTCTTATCTATCTAATACGATGACAACAGCTCTCCATACCTGCAGTCCACCACAAGGACCACCCTCTCTAATCCCTGAAAAATGAAATCATCCTCAGTGACGAAGAGAGGGGGCTAAGCGCCCCCATGGTCTCAGAGCATTAACTCTTCTAAGAGTCCTAAGAGTCCTGCTCACACTGATGGGGTGCAGCTGTGGGACCCGATTTTCAGAGATGATGTCCTCCACCCAACTCTCAAAAAGCTGAAAGGGTCTTCAGTAGAGATGGATAGTCGAGCTGGGCTATCAGACGGTCACCTCTGTAGCTGTAGTGTCATTTTTCCTATGGTCCAATGTGGAAATTAAACAAAAAAGTGCACGTTTGTTATGATGTCCAAGATGGGGACCAGGATGTGGACATAATAAAAAATTAGGGAACATGATAGGAGACATTTCTACAATACATATAATCATTCTTATCTATCTAATACGATCACAACAGCTCTCCATACCTGCAGTCCACCACAAGGACCACTCTCTCTAATCCCTGAAAAATGAAATCATCCTCAGTGACGAAGAGAGGGGGATAAGCGCCCCCCATGGTCTCAAAACATTGACTCTTCTAAGAGTCCTAAGAGTCCTGCTCACACTGATGGGGTGCAGCTGTGGGACCCTATTTTCAGAGATGATGTTCTCCACCCAACTCTCAAAAAGCTGAAAGGGTCTTCAGTAGAGATGTATAGTCGAGCTGGGCTATCAGACGGTCACCTCTGTAGCTGTAGTGTCATTTTTCCTATGGTCCAATGTGTAAATTAAACAAAAAAGTGCACGTTTGTTATGATGTCCAAGATGGGGACCAGGATGTGGACATAATAAAAAATTAGGGAACATGATAGGAGACATTTCTACAATACATATAATCATTCTTATCTATCTAATACGATGATAACAGCTCTCCATACCTGCAGTCCACCACAAGGACCACCCTCTCTAATCCCTGAAAAATGAAATCATCCTCAGTGACGAAGAGAGGGGGCTAAGTTCCCCCAATGGTCTCAGAGCATTGACTCTTCTAAGAGTCCTAAGAGTCCTGCTCACACTGATGGGGTGCAGCTGTGGGACCCTATTTTCAGAGATGATGTCCTCCACCCAACTCTCAAAAAGCTGAAAGGGTCTTCAGTAGAGATGGATAGTCGAGCTGGGCTATCAGACGGTCACCTCTGCAGCTGTAGTGTCATTTTTCCTATGGTCCAATGTGTAAATTAAACAAAAAAGTGCACGTTTGTTATGATGTCCAAGATGGGGACCAGGATGTGGACATAATAAAAAATTAGGGAACATGATAGGAGACATTTCTACAATACATATAATCATTCTTATCTATCTAATACGATGACAACAGCTCTCCATACCTGCAGTCCACCACAAGGACCACCCTCTCTAATCCCTGAAAAATGAAATCATCCTCAGTGACGAAGAGAGGGGGCTAAGCGCCCCCATGGTCTCAGAGCATTAACTCTTCTAAGAGTCCTAAGAGTCCTGCTCACACTAATGGGGTGCAGCTGTGGGACCCTATTTTCAGAGATGATGTCCTCCACCCAACTCTCAGAAAGCTGAAAGGGTCTTCAGTAGAGATGGATAGTCGAGCTGGGCTATCAGACGGTCACCTCTGTAGCTGTAGTGTCATTTTTCCTATGGTCCAATGTGTAAATTAAACAAAAAAGTGCACGTTTGTTATGATGTCCAAGATGGGGACCAGGATGTGGACATAATAAAAAATTAGGGAACATGATAGGAGACATTTCTACAATACATATAATCATTCTTATCTATCTAATACGATGTTAACAGCTCTCCATACCTGCAGTCCACCACAAGGACCACCCTCTCTAAACCCTGAAAAATGAAATCATCCTCAGTGACGAAGAGAGGGGGCTCAGTGCCCCCAATGGTCTCAGAGCATTGACTCTTCTAAGAGTCTTAAGAGTCCTGCTCACACTGATGGGGTGCAGCTGTGGGACCCTATTTTCAGAGATGATGTCCTCCACCCAACTCTCAAAATGCTGAAAGGGTCTTCAGTAGAGATGAATAGTCGAGCTGGGCTATCAGACGGTCACCTCTGTAGCTGTAGTGTCATTTTTCCTATGGTCCAATGTGTAAATTAAACAAAAAAGTGCACGTTTGTTATGATGTCCAAGATGGGGACCAGGATGTGGACATAATAAAAAATTAGGGAACATGATAGGAGACATTTCTACAATACATATAATCATTCTTATCTATCTAATACGATGACAACAGCTCTCCATACCTGCAGTCCACCACAAGGACCACCCTCTCTAATCCCTGAAAAATGAAATCATCCTCAGTGACGAAGAGAGGGGGCTAAGCGCCCCCATGGTCTCAGAGCATTAACTCTTCTAAGAGTCCTAAGAGTCCTGCTCACACTGATGGGGTGCAGCTGTGGGACCCTATTTTCAGAGATGATGTCCTCCACCCAACTCTCAAAAAGCTGAAAGGGTCTTCAGTAGAGATGGATAGTCGAGCTGGGCTATCAGACGGTCACCTCTGTAGCTGTAGTGTCATTTTTCCTATGGTCCAATGTGGAAATTAAACAAAAAAGTGCACGTTTGTTATGATGTCCAAGATGGGGACCAGGATGTGGACATAATAAAAAATTAGGGAACATGATAGGAGACATTTCTACAATACATATAATCATTCTTATCTATCTAATACGATGACAACAGCTCTCCATACCTGCAGTCCACCACAAGGACCACCCTCTCTAATCCCTGAAAAATGAAATCATCCTCAGTGACGAAGAGAGGGGGCCAAGCGCCCCCCATGGTACCAGAGCATTGACTCTTCTAAGAGTCCTAAGAGTCCTGCTCACACTGATGGGGTGCAGCTGTGGGACCCTATTTTCAGAGATGATGTCCTCCACCCAACTCTCAAAAAGCTGAAAGGGTCTTCAGTAGAGATGGATAGTCGAGCTGGGCTATCAGACGGTCACCTCTGTAGCTGTAGTGTCATTTTTCCTATTGTCCAATTTGTAAATTAAACAAAAAAGTGCACGTTTGTTATGATTTCCAAGATGGGAACCAGGATGTGGACATAATAGAAAAATAGGGAACATGATAGGAGACATTTCTACAATACATATAATCATTCTTATCTATCTAATACGATGACAACAGCTCTCCATACCTGCAGTCCACCACAAGGACCACCCTCTCTATTCCCTGAAAAGTGAAATCATCCTCAGTGACGAGGAGAGGGGGCTAAGCGCCCCCCATGGTCTCAGAGCATTGACTCTTCTAAGAGTCCTAAGAGTCCTGCTCACACTGATGGGGTGCCGCTGTGGGACCCTATTTTCAGAGATGATGTTCTCCACCCAACTCTCAAAAAGCTGAAAGGGTCTTCAGTAGAGATGGATAGTCGAGCTGGGCTATCAGACGGTCACCTCTGTAGCTGTAGTGTCATTTTTCCTATGGTCCAATGTGTAAATTAAACAAAAAAGTGCACGTTTGTTATGATGTCCAAGATGGGGACCAGGATGTGGACATAATAAAAAATTAGGGAACATGATAGGAGACATTTCTACAATACATATAATCATTCTTATCTATTTAATACGATGACAACAGCTCTCCATACCTGCAGTCCACCACAAGGACCACCCTCTCTAATCCCTGAAAAATGAAATCATCCTCAGTGACGAAGAGAGGGGGCTAAGCGCCCCCCATGGTCTCAGAGCATTGACTCTTCTAAGAGTCCTAAGAGTCCTGCTCACACTGATGGGGTGCAGCTGTGGGACCCTATTTTCAGAGATGATGTCCTCCACCCAACTCTCAAAAAGCTGAAAGGGTCTTCAGTAGAGATGGATAGTCGAGCTGGGCTATCAGACGGTCACCTCTGTAGCTGTAGTGTCATTTTTCCTATGGTCCAATGTGTAAATTAAACAAAAAAGTGCACGTTTGTTATGATGTCCAAGATGGGGACCAGGATGTGGACATAATAAAAAATTAGGGAACATGATAGGAGACATTTCTACAATACATATAATCATTCTTATCTATTTAATACGATGACAACAGCTCTCCATACCTGCAGTCCACCACAAGGACCACCCTCTCTAATCCCTGAAAAATCAAATCATCCTCAGTGACGAAGAGAGGGGGCTAAGCGCCCCCATGGTCTCAGAGCATTAACTCTTCTAAGAGTCCTAAGAGTCCTGCTCACACTGATGGGGTGCAGCTGTGGGACCCTATTTTCAGAGATGATGTCCTCCACCCAACTCTCAAAAAGCTGAAAGGGTCTTCAGTAGAGATGGATAGTCGAGCTGGGCTATCAGACGGTCACCTCTGTAGCTGTAGTGTCATTTTTCCTATGGCCCAATGTGTAAATTAAACAAAAAAGTGCACGTTTGTTATGATGTCCAAGATGGGGACCAGGATGTGGACATAATAAAAAATTAGGGAACATGATAGGAGACATTTCTACAATACATATAATCATTCTTATCTATCTAATACGATCACAACAGCTCTCCATACCTGCAGTCCACCACAAGGACCACCCTCTCTAATCCCTGAAAAATGAAATCATCCTCAGTGACGAAGAGAGGGGGCCAAGCGCCCCCCATGGTACCAGAGCATTGACTCTTCTAAGAGTCCTAAGAGTCCTGCTCACACTGATGTGGTGAAGCTGTGGGACCCTATTTTCAGAGATGATGTCCTCCACCCAACTCTCAAAAAGCTGAAAGGGTCTTCAGTAGAGATGGATAGTCGAGCTGGGCTATCAGACGGTCACCTGTGTAGCTGTAGTGTCATTTTTCCTATGGTCCAATGTGTAAATTAAACAAAAAAGTGCACGTTTGTTATGATGTCCAAGATGGGGACCAGGATGTGGACATAATAAGAAATTAGGGAACATGATAGGAGACATTTCTACAATACATATAATCATTCTTATCTATCTAATACGATGACAACAGCTCTCCATACCTGCAGTCCACCACAAGGACCACCCTCTCTAATCCCTGAAAAATGAAATCATCCTCAGGGACGAAGAGAGGGGGCTAAGCGCCCCCCATGGTTTTAGAGCATTGACTCTTCTAAGAGTCCTAAGAGTCCTGCTTACACTGATGGGGTGCAGCTGTGGGACCCTATTTTCAGAGATGATGTCCTCCACCCAACTCTCAAAAAGCTGAAAGGGTCTTCAGTAGAGATGGATAGTCGAGCTGGGCTATCAGACGGTCACCTCTGTAGCTGTAGTGTCATTTTTCCTATGGTCCAATGTGTAAATTAAACAAAAAAGTGCACGTTTGTTATGATTTCCAAGATGGGGACCAGGATGTGGACATAATAAAAAAATAGGGAACATGATAGCAGACATTTCTACAATACATATAATCATTCTTATCTATCTAATACGATGACAACAGCTCTCCATACCTGCAGTCCACCACAAGGACCACCCTCTCTATTCCTTGAAAAGTGAAATCATCCTCAGTGACGAAGAGAGGGGGCTAAGCGCCCCCCATGGTCTCAGAGCATTGACTCTTCTAAGAGTCCTAAGAGTCCTGCTCACACTGATGGGGTGCAGCTGTGGGACCCTATTTTCAGAGATAATGTCCTCCACCCAACTCTCAAAAAGCTGAAAGGGTCTTCAGTAGAGATGGATAGTCGAGCTGGGCTATCAGACGGTCACCTCTGTAGCTGTAGTGTCATTTTTCCTATGGTCCAATGTGTAAATTAAACAAAAAAGTGCACGTTTGTTATGATTTCCAAGATGGGGACCAGGATGTGGACATAATAAAAAAATAGGGAACATGATAGCAGACATTTCTACAATACATATAATCATTCTTATCTATCTAATACGATGACAACAGCTCTCCATACCTGCAGTCCACCACAAGGACCACCCTCTCTATTCCTTGAAAAGTGAAATCATCCTCAGTGACGAAGAGAGGGGGCTAAGCGCCCCCCATGGTCTCAGAGCATTGACTCTTCTAAGAGTCCTAAGAGTCCTGCTCACACTGATGGGGTGCAGCTGTGGGACCCTATTTTCAGAGATAATGTCCTCCACCCAACTCTCAAAAAGCTGAAAGGGTCTTCAGTAGAGATGGATAGTCGAGCTGGGCTATCAGACGGTCACCTCTGTAGCTGTAGTGTCATTTTTCCTATGGTCCAATGTGTAAATTAAACAAAAAAGTGCACGTTTGTTATGATGTCCAAGATGGGGACCAGGATGTGGACATAATAAAAAATTAGGGAACATGATAGGAGACATTTCTACAATACATATAATCATTCTTATCTATCTAATACGATGACAACAGCTCTCCATACCTGCAGTCCACCACAAGGACCACCCTCTCTAATCCCTGAAAAATGAAATCATCCTCAGTGACGAAGAGAGGGGGCTAAGCGCCCCCATGGTCTCAGAGCATTAACTCTTCTAAGAGTCCTAAGAGTCCTGCTCACACTGATGGGGTGCAGCTGTGGGACCCTATTTTCAGAGATGATGTCCTCCACCCAACTCTCAAAAAGCTGAAAGGGTCTTCAGTAGAGATGGATAGTCGAGCTGGGCTATCAGACGGTCACCTCTGTAGCTGTAGTGTCATTTTTCCTATGGTCCAATGTGTAAATTAAACAAAAAAGTGCACGTTTGTTATGATGTCCAAGATGGGGACCAGGATGTGGACATAATAAAAAATTAGGGAACATGATAGGAGACATTTCTACAATACATATAATCATTCTTATCTATCTAATACGATGATAACAGCTCTCCATACCTGCAGTCCACCACAAGGACCACCCTCTCTAAACCCTGAAAAATGAAATCATCCTCAGTGACGAAGAGAGGGGGCTCAGTGCCCCCAATGGTCTCAGAGCATTGACTCTTCTAAGAGTCTTAAGAGTCCTGCTCACACTGATGGGGTGCAGCTGTGGGACCCTATTTTCAGAGATGATGTCCTCCACCCAACTCTCAAAATGCTGAAAGGGTCTTCAGTAGAGATGGATAGTCGAGCTGGGCTATCAGACGGTCACCTCTGTAGCTGTAGTGTCATTTTTCCTATGGTCCAATGTGTAAATTAAACAAAAAAGTGCACGTTTGTTATGATGTCCAAGATGGGGACCAGGATGTGGACATAATAAAAAATTAGGGAACATGATAGGAGACATTTCTACAATACATATAATCATTCTTATCTATCTAATACGATGACAACAGCTCTCCATACCTGCAGTCCACCACAAGGACCACCCTCTCTAATCCCTGAAAAATGAAATCATCCTCAGTGACGAAGAGAGGGGGCTAAGCGCCCCCATGGTCTCAGAGCATTAACTCTTCTAAGAGTCCTAAGAGTCCTGCTCACACTGATGGGGTGCAGCTGTGGGACCCGATTTTCAGAGATGATGTCCTCCACCCAACTCTCAAAAAGCTGAAAGGGTCTTCAGTAGAGATGGATAGTCGAGCTGGGCTATCAGACGGTCACCTCTGTAGCTGTAGTGTCATTTTTCCTATGGTCCAATGTGGAAATTAAACAAAAAAGTGCACGTTTGTTATGATGTCCAAGATGGGGACCAGGATGTGGACATAATAAAAAATTAGGGAACATGATAGGAGACATTTCTACAATACATATAATCATTCTTATCTATCTAATACGATCACAACAGCTCTCCATACCTGCAGTCCACCACAAGGACCACTCTCTCTAATCCCTGAAAAATGAAATCATCCTCAGTGACGAAGAGAGGGGGATAAGCGCCCCCCATGGTCTCAAAACATTGACTCTTCTAAGAGTCCTAAGAGTCCTGCTCACACTGATGGGGTGCAGCTGTGGGACCCTATTTTCAGAGATGATGTTCTCCACCCAACTCTCAAAAAGCTGAAAGGGTCTTCAGTAGAGATGTATAGTCGAGCTGGGCTATCAGACGGTCACCTCTGTAGCTGTAGTGTCATTTTTCCTATGGTCCAATGTGTAAATTAAACAAAAAAGTGCACGTTTGTTATGATGTCCAAGATGGGGACCAGGATGTGGACATAATAAAAAATTAGGGAACATGATAGGAGACATTTCTACAATACATATAATCATTCTTATCTATCTAATACGATGATAACAGCTCTCCATACCTGCAGTCCACCACAAGGACCACCCTCTCTAATCCCTGAAAAATGAAATCATCCTCAGTGACGAAGAGAGGGGGCTAAGTTCCCCCAATGGTCTCAGAGCATTGACTCTTCTAAGAGTCCTAAGAGTCCTGCTCACACTGATGGGGTGCAGCTGTGGGACCCTATTTTCAGAGATGATGTCCTCCACCCAACTCTCAAAAAGCTGAAAGGGTCTTCAGTAGAGATGGATAGTCGAGCTGGGCTATCAGACGGTCACCTCTGCAGCTGTAGTGTCATTTTTCCTATGGTCCAATGTGTAAATTAAACAAAAAAGTGCACGTTTGTTATGATGTCCAAGATGGGGACCAGGATGTGGACATAATAAAAAATTAGGGAACATGATAGGAGACATTTCTACAATACATATAATCATTCTTATCTATCTAATACGATGACAACAGCTCTCCATACCTGCAGTCCACCACAAGGACCACCCTCTCTAATCCCTGAAAAATGAAATCATCCTCAGTGACGAAGAGAGGGGGCTAAGCGCCCCCATGGTCTCAGAGCATTAACTCTTCTAAGAGTCCTAAGAGTCCTGCTCACACTAATGGGGTGCAGCTGTGGGACCCTATTTTCAGAGATGATGTCCTCCACCCAACTCTCAGAAAGCTGAAAGGGTCTTCAGTAGAGATGGATAGTCGAGCTGGGCTATCAGACGGTCACCTCTGTAGCTGTAGTGTCATTTTTACTATGGTCCAATGTGTAAATTAAACAAAAAAGTGCACGTTTGTTATGATGTCCAAGATGGGGACCAGGATGTGGACATAATAAAAAATTAGGGAACATGATAGGAGACATTTCTACAATACATATAATCATTCTTATCTATCTAATACGATGACAACAGCTCTACATACCTGCAGTCCACCACAAGGACCACCCTCTCTAATCCCTGAAAAATGAAATCATCCTCAGTGACGAAGAGAGGGGGCCAAGCGCCCCCCATGGTACCAGAGCATTGACTCTTCTAAGAGTCCTAAGAGTCCTGCTCACACTGATGGGGTGAAGCTGTGGGACCCTATTTTCAGAGATGATGTCCTCCACCCAACTCTCAAAAAGCTGAAAGGGTCTTCAGTAGAGATGGATAGTCGAGCTGGGCTATCAGACGGTCACCTCTGTAGCTGTAGTGTCATTTTTCCTATGGTCCAATGTGTAAATTAAACAAAAAAGTGCACGTTTGTTATGATGTCCAAGATGGGGACCAGGATGTGGACATAATAAAAAATTAGGGAACATGATAGGAGACATTTCTACAATACATATAATCATTCTTATCTATCTAATACGATGTTAACAGCTCTCCATACCTGCAGTCCACCACAAGGACCACCCTCTCTAAACCCTGAAAAATGAAATCATCCTCAGTGACGAAGAGAGGGGGCTCAGTGCCCCCAATGGTCTCAGAGCATTGACTCTTCTAAGAGTCTTAAGAGTCCTGCTCACACTGATGGGGTGCAGCTGTGGGACCCTATTTTCAGAGATGATGTCCTCCACCCAACTCTCAAAATGCTGAAAGGGTCTTCAGTAGAGATGAATAGTCGAGCTGGGCTATCAGACGGTCACCTCTGTAGCTGTAGTGTCATTTTTCCTATGGTCCAATGTGTAAATTAAACAAAAAAGTGCACGTTTGTTATGATGTCCAAGATGGGGACCAGGATGTGGACATAATAAAAAATTAGGGAACATGATAGGAGACATTTCTACAATACATATAATCATTCTTATCTATCTAATACGATGACAACAGCTCTCCATACCTGCAGTCCACCACAAGGACCACCCTCTCTAATCCCTGAAAAATGAAATCATCCTCAGTGACGAAGAGAGGGGGCTAAGCGCCCCCATGGTCTCAGAGCATTAACTCTTCTAAGAGTCCTAAGAGTCCTGCTCACACTGATGGGGTGCAGCTGTGGGACCCTATTTTCAGAGATGATGTCCTCCACCCAACTCTCAAAAAGCTGAAAGGGTCTTCAGTAGAGATGGATAGTCGAGCTGGGCTATCAGACGGTCACCTCTGTAGCTGTAGTGTCATTTTTCCTATGGTCCAATGTGGAAATTAAACAAAAAAGTGCACGTTTGTTATGATGTCCAAGATGGGGACCAGGATGTGGACATAATAAAAAATTAGGGAACATGATAGGAGACATTTCTACAATACATATAATCATTCTTATCTATCTAATACGATGACAACAGCTCTCCATACCTGCAGTCCACCACAAGGACCACCCTCTCTAATCCCTGAAAAATGAAATCATCCTCAGTGACGAAGAGAGGGGGCCAAGCGCCCCCCATGGTACCAGAGCATTGACTCTTCTAAGAGTCCTAAGAGTCCTGCTCACACTGATGGGGTGCAGCTGTGGGACCCTATTTTCAGAGATGATGTCCTCCACCCAACTCTCAAAAAGCTGAAAGGGTCTTCAGTAGAGATGGATAGTCGAGCTGGGCTATCAGACGGTCACCTCTGTAGCTGTAGTGTCATTTTTCCTATTGTCCAATTTGTAAATTAAACAAAAAAGTGCACGTTTGTTATGATTTCCAAGATGGGAACCAGGATGTGGACATAATAGAAAAATAGGGAACATGATAGGAGACATTTCTACAATACATATAATCATTCTTATCTATCTAATACGATGACAACAGCTCTCCATACCTGCAGTCCACCACAAGGACCACCCTCTCTATTCCCTGAAAAGTGAAATCATCCTCAGTGACGAGGAGAGGGGGCTAAGCGCCCCCCATGGTCTCAGAGCATTGACTCTTCTAAGAGTCCTAAGAGTCCTGCTCACACTGATGGGGTGCCGCTGTGGGACCCTATTTTCAGAGATGATGTTCTCCACCCAACTCTCAAAAAGCTGAAAGGGTCTTCAGTAGAGATGGATAGTCGAGCTGGGCTATCAGACGGTCACCTCTGTAGCTGTAGTGTCATTTTTCCTATGGTCCAATGTGTAAATTAAACAAAAAAGTGCACGTTTGTTATGATGTCCAAGATGGGGACCAGGATGTGGACATAATAAAAAATTAGGGAACATGATAGGAGACATTTCTACAATACATATAATCATTCTTATCTATTTAATACGATGACAACAGCTCTCCATACCTGCAGTCCACCACAAGGACCACCCTCTCTAATCCCTGAAAAATGAAATCATCCTCAGTGACGAAGAGAGGGGGCTAAGCGCCCCCCATGGTCTCAGAGCATTGACTCTTCTAAGAGTCCTAAGAGTCCTGCTCACACTGATGGGGTGCAGCTGTGGGACCCTATTTTCAGAGATGATGTCCTCCACCCAACTCTCAAAAAGCTGAAAGGGTCTTCAGTAGAGATGGATAGTCGAGCTGGGCTATCAGACGGTCACCTCTGTAGCTGTAGTGTCATTTTTCCTATGGTCCAATGTGTAAATTAAACAAAAAAGTGCACGTTTGTTATGATGTCCAAGATGGGGACCAGGATGTGGACATAATAAAAAATTAGGGAACATGATAGGAGACATTTCTACAATACATATAATCATTCTTATCTATTTAATACGATGACAACAGCTCTCCATACCTGCAGTCCACCACAAGGACCACCCTCTCTAATCCCTGAAAAATCAAATCATCCTCAGTGACGAAGAGAGGGGGCTAAGCGCCCCCATGGTCTCAGAGCATTAACTCTTCTAAGAGTCCTAAGAGTCCTGCTCACACTGATGGGGTGCAGCTGTGGGACCCTATTTTCAGAGATGATGTCCTCCACCCAACTCTCAAAAAGCTGAAAGGGTCTTCAGTAGAGATGGATAGTCGAGCTGGGCTATCAGACGGTCACCTCTGTAGCTGTAGTGTCATTTTTCCTATGGCCCAATGTGTAAATTAAACAAAAAAGTGCACGTTTGTTATGATGTCCAAGATGGGGACCAGGATGTGGACATAATAAAAAATTAGGGAACATGATAGGAGACATTTCTACAATACATATAATCATTCTTATCTATCTAATACGATCACAACAGCTCTCCATACCTGCAGTCCACCACAAGGACCACCCTCTCTAATCCCTGAAAAATGAAATCATCCTCAGTGACGAAGAGAGGGGGCCAAGCGCCCCCCATGGTACCAGAGCATTGACTCTTCTAAGAGTCCTAAGAGTCCTGCTCACACTGATGTGGTGAAGCTGTGGGACCCTATTTTCAGAGATGATGTCCTCCACCCAACTCTCAAAAAGCTGAAAGGGTCTTCAGTAGAGATGGATAGTCGAGCTGGGCTATCAGACGGTCACCTGTGTAGCTGTAGTGTCATTTTTCCTATGGTCCAATGTGTAAATTAAACAAAAAAGTGCACGTTTGTTATGATGTCCAAGATGGGGACCAGGATGTGGACATAATAAGAAATTAGGGAACATGATAGGAGACATTTCTACAATACATATAATCATTCTTATCTATCTAATACGATGACAACAGCTCTCCATACCTGCAGTCCACCACAAGGACCACCCTCTCTAATCCCTGAAAAATGAAATCATCCTCAGGGACGAAGAGAGGGGGCTAAGCGCCCCCCATGGTTTTAGAGCATTGACTCTTCTAAGAGTCCTAAGAGTCCTGCTTACACTGATGGGGTGCAGCTGTGGGACCCTATTTTCAGAGATGATGTCCTCCACCCAACTCTCAAAAAGCTGAAAGGGTCTTCAGTAGAGATGGATAGTCGAGCTGGGCTATCAGACGGTCACCTCTGTAGCTGTAGTGTCATTTTTCCTATGGTCCAATGTGTAAATTAAACAAAAAAGTGCACGTTTGTTATGATTTCCAAGATGGGGACCAGGATGTGGACATAATAAAAAAATAGGGAACATGATAGCAGACATTTCTACAATACATATAATCATTCTTATCTATCTAATACGATGACAACAGCTCTCCATACCTGCAGTCCACCACAAGGACCACCCTCTCTATTCCTTGAAAAGTGAAATCATCCTCAGTGACGAAGAGAGGGGGCTAAGCGCCCCCCATGGTCTCAGAGCATTGACTCTTCTAAGAGTCCTAAGAGTCCTGCTCACACTGATGGGGTGCAGCTGTGGGACCCTATTTTCAGAGATGATGTTCTCCACCCAACTCTCAAAAAGCTGAAAGGGTCTTCAGTAGAGATGGATAGTCGAGCTGGGCTATCAGACGGTCACCTCTGTAGCTGTAGTGTCATTTTTCCTATGGTCCAATGTGTAAATTAAACAAAAAAGTGCACGTTTGTTATGATGTCCAAGATGGGGACCAGGATGTGGACATAATAAAAAATTAGGGAACATGATAGGAGACATTTCTACAATACATATAATCATTCTTATCTATCTAATACGATCACAACAGCTCTCCATACCTGCAGTCCACCACAAGGACCACTCTCTCTAATCCCTGAAAAATGAAATCATCCTCAGTGACGAAGAGAGGGGGCTAAGCGCCCCCCATGGTCTCAGAGCATTGACTCTTCTAAGAGTCCTAAGATTCCTGCTCACACTGATGGGGTGCAGCTGTGGGACCCTATTTTCAGAGATGATGTCCTCCACCCAACTCTCAAAAAGCTGAAAGGGTCTTCAGTAGAGATGGATAGTCGAGCTGGGCTATCAGACGGTCACCTCTGTAGCTGTAGTGTCATTTTTCCTATGGTCCAATGTGTAAATTAAACAAAAAAGTGCACGTTTGTTATGATTTCCAAGATGGGGACCAGGATGTGGACATAATAAAAAAATAGGGAACATGATAGGAGACATTTCTACAATACATATAATCATTCTTATCTATCTAATACGATGACAACAGCTCTCCATACCTGCAGTCCACCACAAGGACCACCCTCTCTATTCCCTGAAAAGTGAAATCATCCTCAGTGACGAAGAGAGGGGGCTAAGCGCCCCCCATGGTCTCAGAGCATTGACTCTTCTAAGAGTCTTAAGAGTCCTGCTCACACTGATGGGGTGCAGCTGTGGGACCCTATTTTCAGAGATGATGTCCTCCACCCAACTCTCAAAATGCTGAAAGGGTCTTCAGTAGAGATGAATAGTCGAGCTGGGCTATCAGACGGTCACCTCTGTAGCTGTAGTGTCATTTTTCCTATGGTCCAATGTGTAAATTAAACAAAAAAGTGCACGTTTGTTATGATGTCCAAGATGGGGACCAGGATGTGGACATAATAAAAAATTAGGGAACATGATAGGAGACATTTCTACAATACATATAATCATTCTTATCTATCTAATACGATGACAACAGCTCTCCATACCTGCAGTCCACCACAAGGACCACCCTCTCTAATCCCTGAAAAATGAAATCATCCTCAGTGACGAAGAGAGGGGGCTAAGCGCCCCCATGGTCTCAGAGCATTAACTCTTCTAAGAGTCCTAAGAGTCCTGCTCACACTGATGGGGTGCAGCTGTGGGACCCTATTTTCAGAGATGATGTCCTCCACCCAACTCTCAAAAAGCTGAAAGGGTCTTCAGTAGAGATGGATAGTCGAGCTGGGCTATCAGACGGTCACCTCTGTAGCTGTAGTGTCATTTTTCCTATGGTCCAATGTGGAAATTAAACAAAAAAGTGCACGTTTGTTATGATGTCCAAGATGGGGACCAGGATGTGGACATAATAAAAAATTAGGGAACATGATAGGAGACATTTCTACAATACATATAATCATTCTTATCTATCTAATACGATGACAACAGCTCTCCATACCTGCAGTCCACCACAAGGACCACCCTCTCTAATCCCTGAAAAATGAAATCATCCTCAGTGACGAAGAGAGGGGGCCTAGCGCCCCCCATGGTACCAGAGCATTGACTCTTCTAAGAGTCCTAAGAGTCCTGCTCACACTGATGGGGTGCAGCTGTGGGACCCTATTTTCAGAGATGATGTCCTCCACCCAACTCTCAAAAAGCTGAAAGGGTCTTCAGTAGAGATGGATAGTCGAGCTGGGCTATCAGACGGTCACCTCTGTAGCTGTAGTGTCATTTTTCCTATTGTCCAATTTGTAAATTAAACAAAAAAGTGCACGTTTGTTATGATGTCCAAGATGGGGACCAGGATGTGGACATAATAAAAAATTAGGGAACATGATAGGAGACATTTCTACAATACATATAATCATTCTTATCTATTTAATACGATGACAACAGCTCTCCATACCTGCAGTCCACCACAAGGACCACCCTCTCTAATCCCTGAAAAATGAAATCATCCTCAGTGACGAAGAGAGGGGGCTAAGCGCCCCCCATGGTCTCAGAGCATTGACTCTTCTAAGAGTCCTAAGAGTCCTGCTCACACTGATGGGGTGCAGCTGTGGGACCCTATTTTCAGAGATGATGTCCTCCACCCAACTCTCAAAAAGCTGAAAGGGTCTTCAGTAGAGATGGATAGTCGAGCTGGGCTATCAGACGGTCACCTCTGTAGCTGTAGTGTCATTTTTCCTATGGTCCAATGTGTAAATTAAACAAAAAAGTGCACGTTTGTTATGATGTCCAAGATGGGGACCAGGATGTGGACATAATAAAAAATTAGGGAACATGATAGGAGACATTTCTACAATACATATAATCATTCTTATCTATTTAATACGATGACAACAGCTCTCCATACCTGCAGTCCACCACAAGGACCACCCTCTCTAATCCCTGAAAAATGAAATCATCCTCAGTGACGAAGAGAGGGGGCTAGGCGCCCCCCATGGTCTCAGAGCATTGACTCTTCTAAGAGTCCTAAGAGTCCTGCTCACACTGATGGGGTGCAGCTGTGGGACCCTATTTTCAGAGATGATGTCCTCCACCCAACTCTCAAAAAGCTGAAAGGGTCTTCAGTAGAGATGGATTGTCGAGCTGGGCTATCAGACGGTCACCTCTGTAGCTGTAGTGTCATTTTTCCTATGGTCCAATGTGTAAATTAAACAAAAAAGTGCACGTTTGTTATGATGTCCAAGATGGGGACCAGGATGTGGACATAATAAAAAATTAGGGAACATGATAGGAGACATTTCTACAATACATATAATCATTCTTATCTACCTAATACCATGATAACAGCTCTCCATACCTGCAGTCCACCACAAGGACCACCCTCTCTAATCCCTGAAAAATGAAATCATCCTCAGTGACGAAGAGAGGGGGCTAAGTGCCCCCAATGGTCTCAGAGCATTGACTCTTCTAAGAGTCCTAAGAGTCCTGCTCACACTGATGGGGTGCAGCTGTGGGACCCTATTTTCAGAGATGATGTCCTCCACCCAACTCTCAAAAAGCTGAAAGGGTCTTCAGTAGAGATGGATAGTCGAGCTGGGCTATCAGACGGTCACCTCTGTAGCTGTAGTGTCATTTTTCCTTTGGTCCAATGTGTAAATTAAACAAAAAAGTGCACGTTTGTTATGATGTCCAAGATGGGGACCAGGATGTGGACATAATAAAAAATTAGGGAACATGATAGGAGACATTTCTACAATACATATAATCATTCTTATCTATCTAATACGATGACAACAGCTCTCCATACCTGCAGTCCACCACAAGGACCACCCTCTCTAATCCCTGAAAAATGAAATCATCCTCAGTGACGAAGAGAGGGGGCTAAGCGCCCCCATGGTCTCAGAGCATTAACTCTTCTAAGAGTCCTAAGAGTCCTGCTCACACTGATGGGGTGCAGCTGTGGGACCCTATTTTCCGAGATGATGTCCTCCACCCAACTCTCAAAAAGCTGAAAGGGTCTTCAGTAGAGATGGATAGTCGAGCTGGGCTATCAGACGGTCACCTCTGTAGCTGTAGAGTCATTTTTCCTATGGCCCATTGTGTAAATTAAACAAAAAAGTGCACGTTTGTTATGATGTCCAAGATGGGGACCAGGATGTGGACATAATAAAAAATTAGGGAACATGATAGGAGACATTTCTACAATACATATAATCATTCTTATCTATCTAATACGATCACAACAGCTCTCCATACCTGCAGTCCACCACAAGGACCACCCTCTCTAATCCCTGAAAAATGAAATCATCCTCAGTGACGAAGAGAGGGGGCCAAGCGCCCCCCATGGTACCAGAGCATTGACTCTTCTAAGAGTCCTAAGAGTCCTGCTCACACTGATGGGGTGAAGCTGTGGGACCCTATTTTCAGAGATGATGTCCTCCACCCAACTCTCAAAAAGCTGAAAGGGTCTTCAGTAGAGATGGATAGTCGAGCTGGGCTATCAGACGGTCACCTCTGTAGCTGTAGTGTCATTTTTCCTATGGTCCAATGTGTAAATTAAACAAAAAAGTGCACGTTTGTTATGATGTCCAAGATGGGGACCAGGATGTGGACATAATAAGAAATTAGGGAACATGATAGGAGACATTTCTACAATACATATAATCATTCTTATCTATCTAATACGATGACAACAGCTCTCCATACCTGCAGTCCACCACAAGGACCACCCTCTCTAATCCCTGAAAAATGAAATCATCCTCAGGGACGAAGAGAGGGGGCTAAGCGCCCCCCATGGTTTTAGAGCATTGACTCTTCTAAGAGTCCTAAGAGTCCTGCTTACACTGATGGGGTGCAGCTGTGGGACCCTATTTTCAGAGATGATGTCCTCCACCCAACTCTCAAAAAGCTGAAAGGGTCTTCAGTAGAGATGGATAGTCGAGCTGGGCTATCAGACGGTCACCTCTGTAGCTGTAGTGTCATTTTTCCTATGGTCCAATGTGTAAATTAAACAAAAAAGTGCACGTTTGTTATGATGTTCAAGATGGGGACCAGGATGTGGACATAATAAAAAATTAGGGAACATGATAGGAGACATTTCTACAATACATATAATCATTCTTATCTATCTAATACGATCACAACAGCTCTCCATACCTGCAGTCCACCACAAGGACCACTCTCTCTAATCCCTGAAAAATGAAATCATCCTCAGTGACGAAGAGAGGGGGCTAAGCGCCCCCCATGGTCTCAGAGCATTGACTCTTCTAAGAGTCCTAAGATTCCTGCTCACACTGATGGGGTGCAGCTGTGGGACCCTATTTTCAGAGATGATGTCCTCCACCCAACTCTCAAAAAGCTGAAAGGGTCTTCAGTAGAGATGGATAGTCGAGCTGGGCTATCAGACGGTCACCTCTGTAGCTGTAGTGTCATTTTTCCTATGGTCCAATGTGTAAATTAAACAAAAAAGTGCACGTTTGTTATGATTTCCAAGATGGGGACCAGGATGTGGACATAATAAAAAAATAGGGAACATGATAGGAGACATTTCTACAATACATATAATCATTCTTATCTATCTAATACGATGACAACAGCTCTCCATACCTGCAGTCCACCACAAGGACCACCCTCTCTATTCCCTGAAAAGTGAAATCATCCTCAGTGACGAAGAGAGGGGGCTAAGCGCCCCCCATGGTCTCAGAGCATTGACTCTTCTAAGAGTCCTAAGAGTCCTGCTCACACTGATGGGGTGCAGCTGTGGGACCCTATTTTCAGAGATGATGTTCTCCACCCAACTCTCAAAAAGCTGAAAGGGTCTTCAGTAGAGATGGATAGTCGAGCTGGGCTATCAGACGGTCACCTCTGTAGCTGTAGTGTCATTTTTCCCATGGTCCAATTTGTAAATTAAACAAAAAAGTGCACGTTTGTTATGATGTCCAAGATGGGGACCAGGATGTGGACATAATAAAAAATTAGGGAACATGATAGGAGACATTTCTACAATACATATAATCATTCTTATCTATCTAATACGATCACAACAGCTCTCCATACCTGCAGTCCACCACAAGGACCACTCTCTCTAATCCCTGAAAAATGAAATCATCCTCAGTGACGAAGAGAGGGGGCTAAGCGCCCCCCATGGTCTCAGAGCATTGACTCTTCTAAGAGTCCTAAGATTCCTGCTCACACTGATGGGGTGCAGCTGTGGGACCCTATTTTCAGAGATGATGTCCTCCACCCAACTCTCAAAAAGCTGAAAGGGTCTTCAGTAGAGATGGATAGTCGAGCTGGGCTATCAGACGGTCACCTCTGTAGCTGTAGTGTCATTTTTCCTATGGTCCAATGTGTAAATTAAACAAAAAAGTGCACGTTTGTTATGATTTCCAAGATGGGGACCAGGATGTGGACATAATAAAAAAATAGGGAACATGATAGGAGACATTTCTACAATACATATAATCATTCTTATCTATCTAATACGATGACAACAGCTCTCCATACCTGCAGTCCACCACAAGGACCACCCTCTCTATTCCCTGAAAAGTGAAATCATCCTCAGTGACGAAGAGAGGGGGCTAAGCGCCCCCCATGGTCTCAGAGCATTGACTCTTCTAAGAGTCCTAAGAGTCCTGCTCACACTGATGGGGTGCAGCTGTGGGACCCTATTTTCAGAGATGATGTTCTCCACCCAACTCTCAAAAAGCTGAAAGGGTCTTCAGTAGAGATGGATAGTCGAGCTGGGCTATCAGACGGTCACCTCTGTAGCTGTAGTGTCATTTTTCCTATGGTCCAATGTGTAAATTAAACAAAAAAGTGCACGTTTGTTATGATGTCCAAGAT